>NC_091119.1:7409358-7664358 GCF_040183065.1 Periplaneta americana | reverse complement strand
CTAAGTTGTCAGTTTTGTACAAATATATTTGAAATTTAAAGTAGTACTCCATACTGCATTATTTTTAACATAAAAAATTAATTGTCCACCAGCAACTTTGAACAATAATGGTAGTATGACTTCACAAGAACTGATTTTCTTCAAAAGCATGTAATACTGAACTTTTAAAATGTACATGTGGCAACACAGACCACGTGGGTGGGTGCAGTGTTCTCGCTTTCATTAGATTCTTTCCCATTTCCATTTCCGTGGTTCCGGTTACGTGTTAGTAGCTGGTCTCTTCCAACACGTGTGATGCTGTAGTATGCGCGAAAAATGCTGCGAGGTGAATTTCCTTGTAATTGTTAATTTGTGCAATTATTCAACAATGAATGGAAGTGAAAACATTATATATTTTGGAAAATTTAGGAAACTCAGTTTACAAGAATAGATTATTGCTATACAGAAGGGAAGGCCAACCCCAACACTACCTGGTCTTACATGTATGCATGTTGGCTAATTTGTAGCATGTTTCATTCAAGAAGGTGTCATTTCGTCCTGTTACCTTCTTTCCTCCTCTTAAGAAATACATTTGTGTGCCTCGTTTTATCGTGACAACGCTTTTTAGTTCTTTTAGCACTCTGATTATTATATTATTTATGTATTTGTTACATTAAGAATTTTAGATAAGGGCGCAAATAGCCATAGTAGCTGACGCGCCCTTCTTAAACCCTACTACTACTACTTAAGAAATACGCAGGAGCCGCCACTGGTACTGTCTATTGTAATTGGGGCTTTGTCCTGTTACAGGAATGAATGAATGAATGAGTGAATGAATGAATGAATGAGTGAATGAATGAGTGAATGAATGAGTGAATGAATGAATGAGTGAGTGAGTGAATGAGTGAGTGAATGAATGAGTGAATGAATGATTGAATGAATGAGTGAATGAATGATTGAATGAATGAGTGAATGAATGAATGAATGGATGGATGGATGGATGGATGGGTGAGTGATTGAGTGAGTGAATGAATGAGTGAGTGAATGAGTGAGTGAGTGAGTGAGTGAGTGAGTGAGTGGATGGATGGATGGATGGATGGATGGATGGGTGAGTGAGTGAGTGAGTGATTGAGTGAATGAATGAATGAATGAATGAATGAATGAATGAATGAATGAATGAATGAATGAACTCACTTCGCTCGTGGATTTATCGGCAAATTTCAGACCTCTTGTGACATTACGATAGATAAATTACTCGCGTTTCAACTGCATTTTTAAACAGCAGTGAGGTTATGAACGACAAAAGATCCATGTACAGAGCACGACGTTGCAGCGTGAAAAGAAACGTTTAAAATTCTGACTTGCTGTGTAGTTTATTACAAAATAACACGAACTGATGACATTTTGTTTCCAGGTGAAAGATTTGAGTATGCGCGGAAACTAAAGCTGGCCATGGAAGATCTCCGCATTGCAGGGGAGCGACTCAGCAAATACGAATTGGAGAAAAGACACGCCATCCAGCTGGAAGACTACGAGCGCGCCAAACTGAAGAAGGCGCAGATGGACGAGTACAGACACACGGTGTACAGATTCCTGGAGGTTGACGACCTGCTTGAAATAAATGGGGTAAGAAGGACAGCTTGTCACGTATCTGTGAAGTTAACATTTAATTATTTCGAAAACCAGAATATCGCGCTGGAACTCACTAGATTTCAGAGGATGACGTAAACCACGTCGAAACTAGTCAACCACATAATTTACCATCAAAATTTCTAACACTAACACGGTGAAATAGTTATTGCTTGTTCAATAACGTTCATCAGTGATTATATAAGTCTTAAAAAGTGTATCCAAGAATGAAGAAGATATATCGACGGCGTTTAGGAAAAAGGGCTTAACCCTCATTTCTTTAAATGTGACTTATTTTGCTGTAATTAGAGTAATTCGTTAAAATTTAATTACAAGACGTGAAGATATGTTTCTTGACAATTATACAGGGTGCGTCAGAAAGAACGGATGGATTTCACATGGCAAGAAAATTGTAAAGATTCATCAAATCAAAAATGTATTGTTATCAACGTATTCACCAATACATGCAGTTTATTTATGTAAAACAACATTATCCATATGATGTCCTTGGCTTTCAATACAGGCATCGAGGCGTTTTCTGATGTTCGCCATCACTTTCACAGTCATAGCTGGTGCAATTGCCACGATTTCTTCACGAATCGCTGTCTTCAGTTCGTCCAGTGTATGTGATCGATGTTTACAAACTTACGCCTTCAAATGGTCCCAAAGAAAGAAGTCGCAGGGCGCGAGATCTTACCGTAGCCTCGGACAATCTCAGTGCAATAGAATTTCGTCCAGGTGATTTCTTCTTTAATGTTGAACCTGTGATACGAAATGAAGCCACCCACCGCAAAATTGTATTCCGAGTTGGAATCCTAGCGTGACATCCGATGTCGAAATGAGTCCTGAGTGGCGATCACAGACTCTTCATTTTTCAAAAATGTCTCTACGATGAAAGCACGTTGTACACCAGACCAACACCATGTTCTCAACTGAAACTGCATTCTCTGGCTGACCCAACAGTCGTGGTCCCCCTCACTATATCTCTCTCCTCGTTGCGTATCGATAGTTTGAAATCCATCCGTTCTTTCTGACGCACCCTTTATTTACATCCCTTCATAGCCTACATGGGTTGGATAAAAAGTAATGGCAACAGTTCGATATTTCTGACATGGCTTTATTCACAGGGGTACAACATTTACGTACCTTCTACTACTAGGTTCAAAAAGTTCCCGGAATTTTACTACCATTTTTCGTATTAATATATAACAAGGGATATTATACATTTATTTTGTTGGTAACATTCATGATGTCATTTCCTTAAAGTTTGTTGATAATGGCGATTGTTGGTTTTGAGTTGTAGGCAATTGTTTATCATAGTGTTTTGTTTGTTTGTCGCTTTTTGTAATTATGTCCACAGAGCAACGTACAAACATCAAGTTCTGTGTTTTGTTACACAAAACTCCTGCAGAGACATTAAGATTGTTGGAAGAAGCATATGGCGAAGCAGCAATGAAAAAAACTCAAGTGTATGCCTGGCATAAACGCTTTTCTGGTGGCCGTGATAGCATCAAAGATGACGTACGCAGCGGCCGACCAACAACTGCAACAAATGAAGCAATCGCTCAGCGTGTGCGTAATGTTGTGAGGGACGACCGACGTAAAACCATAAAAGAGACAGCAGCAGAGGTCGGAATATCAGTCGGAAGTGTACACAATGTTCTTCACAAGCATCTCAACATGATATTACGTGTCTCAGAAGTTAGTTCCGAAAATGTTGTCGGCAGAACAGAAAGAAACAAGAATGACTCTTGCTGGGGACATGATCAGTATGGGTGATGAAGATGGTGATTTCTTAAACAAAATTATTGCTGGTGATGAAACTTGGTGCTACTTGTACGACCCAGTCCCTAAACGACAGTCATCTGAGTGGAAATCGAAAACATCTCCTCGGAAGCAAAAATTTCCTAGGGACACTTCCAAAGGCAAAGTTATGTTGGAAGTTTTCTTCGACTCTCAGGGTCTCATCCACCATGAGTTCATTCCAGAAGGTCGTACTGTAACGAAAGAATTGTACGTAGAAATCCTCCGTCGCCTCCGGGACGCAGTGAGAAGGAAACGTCCAGAAAAGTGGGTAGAAAACAACTGGTTCCTTATGCATGACAATGCACCTGCTCATCGCGCAATTATTGTAAAGAATTTTCTTGCCAGGCACAACATAACTGCTTTGGATAAACCGCCATACTCTCCTGATCTCTCACCACCTGATTACTTTCTGTTTCCCCGTCTGAAAAGTCATCTGAAAGGACGGAGATTCAATGCTGAAGAGGTTATCGCAAACGCGACGAGAGCACTAAGACGGGTTTCACAAAATGGCTTCCAGGCCTGCTTCCAGGAACTCTACACGCGTTGGCAAAAGTGTATTGTTGCGGAAGGCAACTATTTTGAAGGGAATGCTGTAGAATAGTGTTTAAGGTACGTTGTTTCTATGATATTAGCAAATTCCGGGAACTTTTTGAACCTAGCAGTATATAGTCGCCCCCCTTATTTATTACCTTTTGCCAAATGTTTGGAAGGCGTCGTACACCATCAGCGCGTCCATCTTTGTTGATGTTCCGTATTGACCGCCCTAAAGCACGGATAAGTTCATCTCTGGTATTGTACCGGGTCCCTCGCAGTGGTTCTTTCACTTTGGTGAAAAGATCGTAATCGCATGGATCATATCGTGTGAGTACGGTGGATGTTCCAGTAGTCCGCGTTTTCCGTCTGCCTTGGAGGTTCAGCGTGGTGCAGTATTACCCCATCAATGCCACACGCCACAATGAACATCTCCTTCACAGCACTTTTTTGTAGGGCCCACTTTCTTTGGACGAGGAGAACCGGGATGCTTCCATTCATTTGATTGGCGTTTCAAGTTTGGTTCATACGAGCGAGTCCAGGTTTCGTCCATAGCGACGATTCGTCCAAGAAAGTCGTCACCTTCCCTTTGGTAGAGCTGAGACGAGATGTTATGGCACCAACCTGCGCTAAGTTTTAAATTGTCGGCCAGCAGGGTAGAGGAGTGGGGGTTGTTTGGGTTACGGTTCTCAAGCTCAGAGCGGCAGGCATATCCGTTTCATCTCTTTCTAAAAACATTAGTCTTACCTTAGTATCACCACTTTCCTACTCAAGAGTCCGAAGGTACCCAATGGAATTACGCCCGCTATTCCATCTTTATATTCTTCTTCTCCGTCCGAATCAGACGACTGATCTGTGCTGGAATCAGATGTCCCTAAGTTTATGGAAATGTTCTCCAAAATACTGTCCATCACGTGCTCAATTTCAATGTAATTATTCTCTACTTTCTTCACATAATCATACACTGATATCCATTTTCGGAAGAAGCGATTGCAGAGTCGGCCTCTGCTTATGAGTAGCGTAGAAATTATAGATGAGTCTTCTTAGGACTTCCTCATCAAAACTGTCTACAGCTGTAACAATCTTCTTCTTCGGCTGTGATTTTTCCGGACTGGAGAAAGAATCTGCGGTTCCTGCGTCAATATTTTCCCCTTCTTTCCTGATTCTTGCCAAGGTTCGCTTTGAAATACCAGTGGCACCAGTACTCATGCACACACGCTTTTCAATGGAATTGGTATTCCGTTTACAGCCTCTTCTGACATGAATTTCCATACATTGTATGCTATTTCATGTCCTTGACTATGAACTACTCTATGATTTCACACCTTAGACAATGCCATAATGAGGGCGCTCAGAAGGACAATGTTTTCAGTATTAGCAATAGCGGTAGTAGCAGAACGATCTGAACACTCGGAATGCTAGTAACCAACTAACCCAACACCCCTCCAGTTGAGTGTGAGGGCGAGTCCAAGCAAACGAACTAAAATGCGTCCCTCGCGCTGGTGCCATAACTTCTCGTCCAGGCTCTACCGGTGCAACAAGGCCTTCCCGGAACCCTTTAACCCATCGTGCAACTGTGCGATATGGCAACGCTGCAGCGCCACATGCTTCACGCAGTCCCTGAAAACATTCTTGTGCACTACGACCTCGTGCCATTTCAATTTTGATCCAGGAACGTTGCTCTAGTTTTGTAAGGATGGTCTTAGGGCGCTCGCACTATCCCTATGAAAGTGAACGTTCTACACACTGCAGTAGATTGACAGAGTACTGTTGCCGGTGGCTGCACTAACTCATCTAACAGTCCTTGTTCATGTCCACACAGCTGGTAGCTCTCGAACGTACCATCGTCACATGACAGCAGTGTTGCCATTACTTTTTATCCAACCTATGTATAAAGTAACTAACAGAACTAATAAAACAGACGCTGGTAAACACACTCATTCTACCTCACTTCGATTAATGCGACGTTTTGTTCAGTGATCTCAGAATTGATTCCGCTCAGAAACTACAGCGTGTTCATAACGCGTGCGTCCGCTTCATTTGTAATGTTCGATATTGTGATCATATCTCACCTTCTTTCGAGAAGTTATCATGGCTTAGGTTACATGAGAGGAGAAATCTGGACTCACTTTCTCTCTTATATCGATTTATGCACACTTCATCCCCCTATTATTTATTCGCTCGTTTTCATACTCTCTCTCGCTATCATAATATTAATACTCGATCACAACGCGATAACACGCTAGAAATTCCACTTCATACATCATCTCTGTATTCCTCATCTTTCACTGTTGCTACCTCTCGTCACTGGAACTCTCTGCCGCCTGAAGTCAAGGGCTGCCGAACATTGAAATCTTTCAAATCCAAGTTAGAAAATTATCTTATGACGAGTTGCCAAACTAACTTACTATTATTACAAGTGTTGTATTGCATGTTTCCACGTATTCACATTTTTTTATGTTCTAGTGATATTTAACTTATTTTATATTTTTGTTTTCATATTTTCCGATAATGGTATATCTATAATGTGATAAGTTGAGCTATATATAATCATAATTTTCCTTACTGTGTGTACTTAAAAATATTGTATTCATCGTATGCTTAGTACTGCACTATTTTATTACTACTATTAGTATTATTATTATTATTATTATTATTACTATTATTATTACTACTATTATTACTACTATTCTTATTTTTTATCATTATTATTATTATTATTATTATCATCATCATCATCAACAATTGTCTTATTTTTTTATACTTTGTATGTCTCATTTATTTTGACCTGCTGTTCACATTTTATTATGCTTTTTCTTTCTTTTTGTATGTTATATATTATGTCTGATTTCTACTTACTTGTTGTTTACATTTTATTATTATTATCTTATTCAGTTTTGTGTGTAAAATTGTAGTGTACTTTGTAAATTTGTAGTGTTTTTTGTAACGCAGTTTTACTCCTGGTTGAGAGATAGAGAAGGCCGTATGGCCTTAACTCTGCCAGGTTAAATAAATCATCATCATCATCATCATTATTATTATTATTATTATTATTATTATTATTATTATTATTATTAATGTGTTAAAATTCAATTATAACTGTTTTCGAAAAAAAATATATTTTCTCGACCAAGAAAACTGACTTTATTCTACAGACATCAGCTAAAGCATTAGAATAAAACCGATATCATTTGCATATTACAAGGGATTTTCTGGCACTCCGAAAAGAAAATTAAGCAAAAGAACAGTGCAAGGAAAAAAAATTCGGATGAGAAATTTCTGTCTTTTTGCATCTTAACATGCAATTTCAATTTCAATTGAGTCTTGATAATGAACTATTGTAATGTAAGAACGATATTAAGGTACTGGTATAGTATTTTATCAAGCACATTCATGAAAATGTGTGTTGAAATATAACTATGTAACATATTTACCCTGATTTTAAGAATCCAGCAATTGCAAATGAATTGAGAGTATTGATAAACAGGAAACCCTGCTAACATTTCATCGATCATTTGTGTCTTTGATTGCAGCCTCTAGCAAAAAACGACGAGTGTCTGGAGATATCGATGCCTGGGGGTAAGCGACCTGAATTGCCACCACCCCCGCGGCTGCTTCAGGTGCCAGGGGCGCCCCCAGGAAGGGACGGAGGGGTACCCCCCAGCCAAAGCAGCCCGGCCATGCACCAGAGTCCCGTGTCTCCCCTGCACCTGCACTCACGGCCCAAGAGCCCTGCGCCACGTGAGTGGCACCCTTGTACGCATGCGCACTGCATTTACCCAAGCCATCCCTTCCCCGAAGTATCAGTCGTACCCTCATATCAGTTTCCAGGATGATAATCTTTAATGATGCTTTTGTGATAATTGGTAACGGCTATTATTATTATTATTATTATTATTATTATTATTATTATTATTATTATTATCGTTAAGATGAATTGCAATACTCTACTCACCACCTAAATCTTATTTCAAAAAGTTATAATTTATAAATCTCAACAAGGAAAGAAAATACATAATTGTAAACAGCCAGTGAGAAGAAATATTTGTATCGACTATTTCGTTAATATGACGTCATTCCATTTTCGGCCAATGAAGTGTAATGAAATTTTGAATTTCAACCAATCACAGTCATATATCTTGATAATTTCTGCAGCTCGATTCGTCACTATTTTGAAATCTTATTTCAAAAAATTATAATTTATAAATCTCAACAAGGAAAGAAAATACATAATTGTAAACAGCCAGTGAGAAGAAATATTTGTATCGACTATTTCGTTAATATGACGTCATTCCATTTTCGGCCAATGAAGTGTAATGAAATTTTGAATTTCAACCAATCACAGTCATACATCTTGATAATTTCTGCAGCTCGATTCGTCACTATCAATTTATGGCATGGTCCTTTTTTGTTTAGTCAGTGTCGCCAACTGTTTTTACGTAAATCGATGAGCATGAATCCATTGTACTAAATAAAGTGCGAAATTCTACTTCCTCATCTGCATCTTCATCTTCTAATTCCATGTCCATTGTATCTAAAGAAAATGACACTCCCTCATAACAACTGTTCATTTAATTAATGTATTAATCAGGTTGTTTGTAATTATACTACAAAATGTTTAAATTAAATTATGATTTCAGCAGATAATGAAAACGTATTTCTGTTATAATAACAAGAGAAAAGCGCAGTACATGCAATTAACATTTTAAACCTGTATTTCGCTTTTCTCAATTGGCATTACTGAATAACATTCGATTTCTTTATTGCAGTAATCGTTATTCATCTGTTTCGACTTCACAATGTCTGAATAGGTTAAGTATTCATAAATATACAATAATTATGGACATTTTGTAAGCGAATTTTAGAGATATATGATTTACATTTTTATTTTATTTCTAATAAAATCCAAAATTCTATTAAATCTTTGAGAATCATTAACCAAATCTTTTCACTCACAAAAGTCCAAAAACATACAAGACTTGAATTATAACATTTTGGCTCGATCAGTTCTCAGTTATGGCAATGAAGCCTAGACTATTCGACTCCAAGATGACCGACGATTGACAGCTGCAGAAATGATATTTTCAAGAAGAACTGCTGGTTACAGACTTCTGGTTCACAAGAGGAACATTGACATTGCAGACGCATTAGAAATAACACCTATTGTACAATATCTACAGCAATACAGACAAGACTGGCTTCAGGATGTGCAAAGAATGGAGCATACCAGACTACCTGGACAGATGCTTCACTGTAGGCTACACCACAAGGGTAAAGACTTATTGGAAGACCTCACAAGAGATGAAAGAATGACGATGATGGTTATTATTATTATTATTATTATTATTATTATTATTATTATTATTATTATTATTATTATTATTAGAATTACGATAGCAATGATATAATGCTTGATGGAATTGACAACAAAATTATTATAATTTGGTGAGGATACACCATAGTGTGGTGAGGACGATAAACAGGGAGATGGCGGGATGATGGCACGGGAAATAGAAGAATTCCACGAAAACCTATCTCAACACCGTCTTAACATTTGGCATTTAAAATAATAACTCTAAGAATTAAATCAAACCATTGCCAAAGGAAAAGTAAAATAAACAAATAAATAAATAAATGGATGCATGGATGGATGGATGGATGGATGGATGGATGAATGAATGAATGAATGAATGAATGAATGAATGAATGAATGAATGAATGAATGAATGAATGAATGAATGAATGAGATCCTGTTTTGTTAATTAAAATGTAAAATTTAAATTTAAAATGTTAAGCTCTTATATTAGGGATGGTGCATCATATGTAATTTTACCTTTTCATTTAAATTCTAGGAGCCAAGAATCAAGACTTCTGAGCCTTCCTAATATTACCCATGTTTCTCAATCCTTATCATTTATCAGTGTTAGATTCATTCTCCCGGCTTTAAATGTTTCTGCTTTAGTAAATTATTATTATTATTATTATTATTATTATTATTATTATTATTATTATTATTATTATTATTAATTACAAAATCTAATAGTATTGATTGTTGTAAATTAACCATTGCAATCCATGTTCTTCAGTTTGTTGTTATTGTCACAATTATTTAGCGTAAATAGTTAATTTGTATCATTGTTGTTCATTTTATTATATTAATTATTGCATCACTCTGCCGAACTTTTATTGGCCAATGGCTGTTGTCCAGCACATAAATATCAATAAACGAATATTATTATTGCAAACCCAGCTTTCTCCAATCTTTCCTATTTTCTGCCTTCCTCTTTGTCTCCTCATAAATGATCCATATATCTTAATGTTGTCTATGATCTGAATCTTCTTCTACCCCGAACTCTTCTCCCGTTCACCATTTCTTCCAGAGCATCCTTCAGTAGGCAGTTTCTTCTTAACCAGTGAACCAACCAATTCCTTTTCCTCTTTCTGATCAGTTTCAGCATCATTCTTTCTTCACCCACTCTTTCCAACACAACTTCATTTCTTATTCTGTCTATCCACTTCAAATACTCCATTCTTCTCCATATCCACATTTCAAATGCTTCTATTCGCTTCTCTTCACTTCGTCGTAATGTCCATTTTCTGCCCCATATAATGCCACACTCCGTACAATGCACTTCATTAGTCTCTTTCTTAGTTCTTTTTCCAGAGGTCCGCAGAAAATGCTCCTTTATTATTATTATTATTATTATTATTATTATTATTATTATTATTATTATTATTATTATTATTATTATTATTATTTGATTAATTCTTTAACTACTTTAACATTTCTCATTCAACAGCGACAATCTCAATATAATTAATACAGTATACCTAATTATATTTACACATTATTGCACACTTAGCAGGTGAGAAGGTATAAATTATGTACGTTTTAGACAAATTTCTGTCTCCATTAAGCAAATGTTACTGGTCATAATTCTTGTGCCCTGGAACCAGTTTTACGTGGCTTAAACACATGCTTTACTTCTTATCTTTCGCGATAGCTCCATGTCAACATCCCAAGACAAGTCCCACGACTAGTCCCACCAATCTGCAACCACAGGGATATCAGCCACCCCCCAATAATCTGCGTGGATCACAGAGACGTCGCAAGCCTTCTGGAGGACAAGGGACCCCGGCCAGAACGAGTTACGAAGCCTATGAAGAACGCACAGTTCCCGCCCTAAGGCAGTGAGTTCATTTCCCAGTAATTAAAAGCAGTTTTAGAAAGATTAAAAATATGGAATTAATGAAAAAGTAAATCAAATGAATTAGATAATATGATAACATTCTTTCTTCTTGCCCTTTCTCTTTAATTCTGCCTCCCTGTTTCTTCTTATCCCTGTCTGCATCTTCTTCCTTAGGTTATCTCTCTTTGTCTCTCTTACAAGTTGCAAACACTGCAGACCTATTTCAACAGGAAACAATGTTGACTAGTATTCGTCAAACTTCATTCTTACAGTGAGATTACTTGCTGGCCTTTATCGAGTCTAGGGGTTTTTGTCACTAACGTTTCATCAACGTAATGATTTGTCACAATTTGTCACAGTTTTTCGTCACGTAACTATAATACGTCACAGTACCAGATTTGTCACAAGAATATATTTTTTTGCCTTAGTTTCCGCATGTCTATCAGCAATAACTTCCAATTCTTTCGGGAGAAAGAAATTTTTTACGATAGGACCTACTGTAAAAATAAAACCCATGAAAACGTTTTTCGATAAACTAACAATAAAAATCAATTAAATGTTTTGCGAAGCCATCAAAATAAAAACCATGGAAACGTTTTGCGATACCACAGAAATAAAAAGTATGGAAACATTTTATGATACTATAAAAACAAAACCCATGGAAACGCTTTGCGATACTGTACAAATAAAAACCATGGAAACGTTTTGCGATGCAATAACACTAAAAATCAATTAAATGTTTTGCGAAACTATCAAAATAAAAACCATAGAAACGTTTTGCGATACCACAGAAATAAAAAGTATGGAAACATTTTATGATACTATAAAAACAAAACCCATGGAAACGCTTTGCGATACTGTACAAATAAAAAACATGGAAACGTTTTGCGATACAATAACAATAAAAATCAATTAAATGTTTTGCGATACCACAGAAATAAAAAGTATGGAAACATTTTACGATACTATAAAAATAAAAACCATGGAAACGTTTTGCGATACCACAGAAATAAAAAGTATGGAAACATTTTACAATACTATAAAAATAAAAACCATGGAAACGTTTTGCGATACCACAGAAATAAAAAGTATGGAAACATTTTACGATACTATAAGAAATAAAAACCATGGAAACGTTTTGCGATACCACAGAAATAAAAAGTATGGAAACATTTTACGATACTATAAAAATAAAAACCACGGAAACATTTTGCGATACCACAGAAATAAAAAGTATGGAAACATTTTACGATACTGTAAAAATAAAAACCATGGAAACATTTTGCGATACCACAGAAATAAAAAGTATGGAAACATTTTACGATACTATAAAAATAAAAACCACGGAAACATTTTGCGATACCACAGAAATAAAAAGTATGGAAACATTTTACGATACTATAAAAATAAAAACCATGGAAACATTTTGAAACACTTTAAAAATAAGAATCATGGAAACGTTTCGTAATACTATGGCAATAAAAACCATGGAAATTCTTTGCGAAACTACAAAAATAAAAACCATGGAAACGTTTGGTGATACTATGGCAATAAAAACTATGGAAATGTTTTGCGATACTATAACAATAAAAAACATGGAAACATTTTGAGACACTATGAAAATAAAAACCATAGAAACGTTTTGGTGATACTATGGCAATAAAAACCATGGAAATGTTTTGCGAAACTACAAAAATAAAAACCATGGAAACGTTTTGAGACACTATAAAAATAAAAACCATGGAAACGTTTTGAGACACTATAAAAATAAAAACCATGGAAACGTTTTGAGACACTATAAAAATAAAAACCATGGAAACGTTTTGAGACACTATAAAAATAAAAACCATGGAAACGTTTTGAGACACTATAAAAATAAAAACCATGGAAACGTTTGGTGATACTATGGCAATAAAAACTATGGAAATGTTTTGAGACACTATAAAAATAAAAACCATGGAAACGTTTTGAGACACTATAAAAATAAAAACCATGGAAACGTTTTGAGACACTATAAAAATAAAAACCATGGAAACGTTTTGAGACACTATAAAAATAAAAACCATGGAAACGTTTTGAGACACTATAAAAATAAAAACCATGGAAACGTTTGGTGATACTATGGCAATAAAAACTATGGAAATGTTTTGAGACACTATAAAAATAAAAACCATGGAAACGTTTTGAGACACTATAAAAATAAAAACCATGGAAACGTTTGGTGATACTATGGGAATAAAAACCATGGAAATGTTTTGCGAAACTACAAAAATAAAAACCATGGAAACGTTTGACAATACTATAACAATAAAAATCATAGAAATGTTTTGCGAAACTATCGAAATAAAAACCATGGTTTCAAATGCATAAGACAACTTGAATCCCTCCTAATGACGTCATAACTAAAGATCCACGCTCTTGAAGTACCAACTTTAATGTCATTCTTCTCTGCTATAATATTTTGTGTATTTCTCTTCATCCAAAACACTAAGGCCTTTACAATTTTGTAGCTAAGAAGCTAAACTTTTTGTGTATATTCACTATACCATTCTTAACAATTCACACTTCCTTCCTAAGTCTTCAACTTTTAAAAGAAGAAAAAAATATTTACTGTATGTAACATAAAATAATTTTAAAAAATGTTGGTGTTATTTTACAAATTATTTTTTCCCTGTTAACTGTAATTATTAAAGAATGAATGCACAATTCTCTTGTTAAAAATATTAAGATATATTGAATTAAATCTGCATGAAGAGTAGAATTCTGAAAATTTTCCCCCTTCCTGTGGAGAACTTTAAAAATCTTGTTTGCATCTAGTCATTCTTTACTACTAGATTAAACTTTACTTCATAATAAATTATAAAAAAATAACTGAAAGTTATACTTCATCAGTGTAAGTTAAAATAATAGTTCATGAAACTGAACTGAAACAACCCCTGTTCACAAAATGTTGTATTTCAGCTGCCACACGAACACGCACAGAGAATACCAACTGGATGGGGCACCTGAAACGCCGACCAGGTCTCGACTTACTGAACGTGAGAAAAAACAGGCTGCTCTACCCATAGCGGTGTTTGGAATCGAATTGGTGAGTAAAGATACACGTAGGTATATAGTAATTTAAAGTATGAAGAAGTCAACGAGAAGATAATCAAATCATTTGTCATCATGCTGTTGATCACTATTCCCTGATATCCTAGGATACGTCAAGTTTATACAAATCATACCTTTCCTCAAATTACTTTCACATGTAATATAAATGTTTAAAGGTCACAGGCTATACCTACATATTTTCCAAAAATTAAAATTGTTAGCTTTCACATTTTGCATTTTACAAGTACAGCGAAACCTCAATTGTAGGCAGTTTGTCCTTAATATTTATAGGTTTTGTTTTTCTTATTTCTTCTTTGGTTATTTTGTATAGTGATGATTATATGGAGGGGGGATATAAATATTAATCGGTTTATTTTATTAGTTCTTATATTAATTTGTAATATCTATAATATTTTTAATTATTAGTCCTACAGTTCTATTCTAGGATGGAGCACATCGACTCAGAGTTCAGCCACCTTACACGGTCCACAAGAACAATGTTCACTATTTCAGGTTCTCATTGTATATTGCAATTCTACCAACAGAGAATCGAGGTAATTTCGTAAATTAGATCGCAAGAATGTAGCAAATAGAAATATTTTAAAAGAAATTAATTTATTGCGGTCGAATTTAAACAACTGATAAATAAATGGACGATTATTAAAACAAGGAAAATTTTATCCTTCTGTGACGTCTTTTTCATCTAAGAACTCTGCAGTCTAGAGAATTAAAAAATACTCATAAATAAAAAAAAGTTAATTAATTATTGCGTGTACCACCGCGTAAAATATACTTCCTTTACATATCACAGTACATACTAATCCTTTGAGAGAGCAAAGAAAGAGCATAATCTCTCCATTGTTTATAGTTGGTCTCTTTACCGTTTTCTGTTTTCAAGAATTGAACTGGAAATAGTATCAAAATCATTGTTGCCAGTAATACTCTTCTTCCACTTCGCTAATGTACTCTCTGGTGTGGACAGTTCTATAGCTAAACTTGCCACACTTTCACCTTTCTTTAGTCTCTCTATCACAGCGAACTTAGTTTTCATCGAGTACGAATTTCTTTTTCCTTTTAAGCGTAGTTGCGCTCAATATGAAACACTCGACTACTACCAAGAGACAACTGGAATTAATTAATTAATTTATTTATTTATTTATTTATTTACTTACTTACTTATTTATTTATTTATTTATTTTACTTACTTATTTAATTACTTATTTTATTATGTCGTTAAAAATAGCAAATAAATTTCCGAGATATCTTTTTAATCTGGAAAGGAAGTCTTTTAACAGACTTGTCTCTGGTTGGTTAATCAACAAACCATTTTATGAAATTAATGAGTTTTTTAATGTCAACGTTGCTGAGAATTTTTGGATTAATTTTATTGTTTTGTTTTTTATAACTGACTTTGTCAATTGCACAATGTTGTGTGCTCTGACTGTACAATACTGAATATACTGAATATACTTACTTAGTTACTTATTTATTTATTTACTTATATATTTACTTACTTATTTACTTACTTACTTATTTATTTACTTATTTATTTACTTACTTATTTACTTACTTCCTTACTTATTTATTTACTTATTTAGTTATTTAGTTATTTATTTATTTACTTATTTATTTATTTACTTACTTATTTATTTATTTAATTTATTTAATTAATTTATTTATTTTTTTATTCATTTATTTTTATGTATTTATTAGTTATTTATTTATTTACTTACTTATTTACTTACTTCCTTACTTATTTTATTTAATTATTTATTTATTTATTTACTTACTTACTTACATTTATTTATTTATTTGCTTACTTACTTATTTATTTATTTACTTAGTTATTTATTTATTTATTTAGTTATTTAGTTATTTACTTATTTATTTATTTACTTATTTATTTACTTATTTATTTATTTATTTTATTTAATTAATTAATTAATTTTTTTATTCATTTATTTTTTATTTATTTATTAATTATTTATTTATTTACTTATTTACTTACTTCCTTACTTATTTTATTTAATTATTTACTTATTTATTTATTTATTTATTTATTTATTTATTTACTTACTTGCATTTATTTATTTATTTACTTAGTTACTTATTTACTTACTTATTTACTTGTTTATTTATTTAGTTACTTATTTATTTATTTATTTATTTAGTTACTTATTTATTTATTTATTTAGTTACTTATTTATTTATTTATTTACTTACTTATTTATTTATTTATTTACTTACTTACTTACTTACTTACTTACTTACTTACTTACTTACTTACTTACTTACTTACTTATTTATTTATTTATTTATTTATTTATTTATTTATTTATTTATTTATTTATTTATTTATTTATTTATTTATTTATTTATTTATTTATTTATTTATTTATTTATTTATTTATTTATTTATTTATTTATTTATTTATTTATTTATTTATTTATTTATTTATTTATTTATTTATTTATTTATTTATTTATTTATTTATTTATTTATTTATTTATTTATTTATTTATTTATTTATTTATTTATTTATTTATTTATTTATACCCAACCTTCGTTCACTCACTTCCCACCCCTACTGCCTTATAAGGAAAGGATAAACAGACATTTTCCCTGCCTAAAATTGAGGTTCCAGTGTATTTCAAAGGAATTAATTAATTTTCTAACACGAGGAGTATTTCTCAGAATTATTTGGAGAGGCTACGCCCCTCTATTAATTTTATTTTATTGGGGGGGGGTGACAACGCCTTTGCCTGAGGGGACATAAAGTGCCTTTCCGCCCTCCCCTCCCCAAATTTGGTGCTTAGTCTATAAGTGTACATTTTTAGGAATTATTGTTACTGAGTTCATATTCTTTGATAAAATACTGCAGTGGTTCCCATGACGACACACTTTACTGAACACCCACGAAATTTTTATTGGGTTATTTTACGACGCTGTATCAACATCTAGGTTATTTAGCGTCTGAATGATATGAAGGTGATAATGCCGGTGAAATGAGTCCGGGGTCCAGCACCGAAAGTTACCCAGCATTTGCTCGTATTGGGTTGAGGGAAAACCCCGGAAAAAACCTCAACTAGGTAACTTGCCCCGACCGGGAATCGAACCCGGGCCACCTGGTTTCGCAGCCAGACGCACTGACCGTTACAGTTGTGGACACACCCATTAAATCGCAACACACTTATATGTTTTTATTAATAATGATATAATAATAATAATAATAATAATAATAATAATAATAATAATAATAATAATAATAATAATAATAATAACAACCAGTGCTTTCCTCTGGAGAAAAAGGTGGTGGAACTCTGTGTAGGATATTTTATAGCGGACGTGGAATTACTGTGAACAGCACGAGAATTTTATCGTTTATAGCTTCCATTTCATCCAACTAAGCAGAATTCAAAGAAAATTATATTAAAAACATAATTACACATATATTTCGGTTGCATGACGAAAAGTGCAAGAAAAAGGTGCCGAAAAGCCGTTCCAGCGCGTTTCGCCAGAAAAAAAGTGCTGATAACAACTTCTATGTAGTGTCGGACATCCAGTGTTGTAGACTGGTTGATGTTAACACGCAATCGAAAATTCTAAAAGAATAAGTAGCAACTTGAGTGGCATTAGAAAAAACAAAGGTATGTGTAAAAAAACCCAACCTATCTATCCTGGATGTCGGATAAAAGATTTTTATTACCGTTTTTTAAAACCCACATATTTAAATTAATGTGAAGTTTGAGCTTGGTGGGTTGCACAGAGTTTTTCTCTATACGTGGCCTTATGTTTGACAGGCCAACACGTAAATCATCTTCAAGATGCAGCAGTCTATTCCTTTGTTTAGATTAAATTATTTTCATGGTAGAAAATGCTGATTCACACAAGTATGAAGTTGAAAACGGCAGTTTTAAATGCCTTTTTTTAGTTTATTCGGCACCATCGACAGATTTGACAAAACATTTCCTCATGCAAAATACTCGGGATTTTGTGTATATTCATCTCCATGCCACATAAAACCATATTGCAAGTATTCATCACTATATTTACGAAATGTAGTAAGTTTTTGTGAACTCTGAAGAGAATTTTCCCTCACGTTATTTGAATTAGCACTGCTGTCATCTAATCGAGAACTTGATTCAGATTGTCTTTTTTCGAATTAAAAATTTGTATATGGTAAAATCTAAATAAACTCTTTTGATAAAATAGTCGCACAATCACCCGTCCATACGTATAGTATATACTGAAACTGACCAATAAGTTCTGACGATTCTAAGCTCTTCTTTATTATTAATTGATTAACTTGCGAACTTACTCGTGTTAATTATGTAAGCATGTACGGCTTACAGCTGTTTCGGTGCTACTTGACACCATCATCAGAGCCTTCTGGGTCTTGGCGTCAATTCGACATCTCTGCCTGTTGTGTGGGTGCGTTCGTATGATGAGGAGTTGTGTCAAATTGTGTGTGTGTTCTGAAATTGATCTGTGTGTTGAGAACTTGATTAGGGTGTGTTTTGGTGTTTATTTCTAAAAGAGTAGAGTAAAGGAATTACTAAGCATTGTCGCAGGTGTTCACTTTCATTCGAATTATTGTTCACGTTTCATTGGTAAAGTCTGTCTCAAAATAAAATGTACCATAAATAAATAAAAAAAAAATGCGTTGCAAAGAGACTTTCTGGATGTCTTAAAATTTATTTTTCAATTCCAAAATTTCGCGACACACTCCAGGGGCTACACCGGCTGGGAACCGCTGAAATATTGTGTGTATAAAAAAATCAGATTTTTCTTTAACGTATATCTATATTGTAGAGTTCCTATCCTGCAGTATAATACCTGAAATACGACAATATCGTAAAGTTTATTTAGGCCCGATTGTATAAACCATTTAATCTTAGATCAGAGGTTAAATTGATCCTTGTTTCAGCTGAACTTGGAATTTTGTGTTGTATAAAGTCTAATCTGAGATTAATTTGTCTCAAACTAAAGTCAACTTTGACTGAAGAAATTTCTCCGATTAAGTTAGATGATCCAAGTTCAGTTATTTCTTTTCTGTTTGAAATATAAGAGTGACAGATTGTGCAAATAAAATATCCATTATTATTAATATTAATAGATATGTTAGGTACATTTATATATATTTCTTTCAATTTCTTGCCTTAATACACAATTATTCTTATATTTTATAAGGCTCTATCGTGTTCAGCAGTATCAAATAACATAACCTATAATTATATTATGTTTATAACAACCATTAATTATTAATGGATATGATAGGTACATTCATAAATGTTCAATTAACTGTATTACTAAACGAAAATTGTCGTTTTATGAAGCTTTATTATGTTTAGCAGTATCAAACACCATAACATGATAACAATTTGGAGAACAGTCAACCTTCTTCTTAGTGTCCGCCATTATTTACATTGCACAAAAAACCAGTGTCTCCAACAGAGTGTACGGAAATTCGCCAAAAAGTAGTTGTAAAGTCGCTAGATTTCTCATTATCAACAAAGAAAGATTAAATTTTGTCACTATGGGGTGCTAAAAAGGTCACTAAATCCCTATTTAAGCAATATAAAAGTTAAAAGAAATTGTTGTTGAAAAAGAGTTGAAGTCGCTAGATTGGCAACACTGAACAAACCTGTCCGCGCATCACGTATTTCACCTGTTTATGCGATGTTGCCAAATCGTTTTCACGTGAACCTAGATTGCATTTGAACCAAGGTAATTTGATCGCAGAAAAGTTTTATACAATAGAAGAAGTGTCTGAACTCTGTTCACTTTTCGATCTTCGATCAAAGTTGATCTTTAGTCAGGGAGTTTTATACAATTAGGCCTTAGTGTTTAGAGCTGAATAAAAATACTGATATTGTAAATACGCTTGGATTTCCTTTAAGAACATGCACACGAATCCTGTAAACGTTGAATAGTTATAAATGTCATTTTCCCACAGGTAGAAAAGTTCTACTCAAAACAGTACTCCGACAAGGAAGATGGTCTGCGGCTACTCAAAGACGAGCTGCGAGCTCTAGTATCGGGAGACAGCACCCTGGACCAGCAGCACAACTCTCCCAACAAGATAGCTCGAGCGGCCATATTCCTTCTGCACCGCGCACTCAGAGACAAAGTCTACGCAGTGTACAGTTTGTCTGCAGAAGCCATCAGACTCTTCTTTACGGAATTTGTGCCCGCTAGGTAAGACTCATCACCACCAGATGAAATGTGCAGCAAGAGAGTTAACTCGGTTAAAAATTCATGCCATTAAAAATGAGATACTATATAATCATACAGTAACTATACAGTAGCGTGCAAATTAATCCGAACACGATATATTTTTACATTTTCTGTCATTGTTGGCCTCACAGCTGCTCATACCGTTTTAATTGACATCTGTAGTACGTGTAATTCCATTGTTGAAGGTCTGTCATTATTTTTTTATAATATGTGACATTTTGCCTGTCGTTTTGTACTTAATAAGCATTTCAGTTGTGTTGAAGACTTAATACTGCAATCCCGTGTACATTCTGTCGTCTTCACAAATGGATACAACTCCACGAAAACGGTCTAAAATTATAACATTAGCAGAGCATTCTTCTATGACACAGAGGCAAATTGCTGCAGAATGTCACATCGGTTTGGCTACTGTTAATTCGATCATAAAACGATACAGGGAGACTGGATCCATCACACCCCAGAAAAAAAGGAAACTGTGACCGGGAAAGGAAGACTTCACCTGCAGATGATCGTTTAATTGTCAGGAAAAGTAAATTAAATCCTAGACTAACTGCTCTCGACTTAACCCGCGAGTTAATGGCTACCACTGGGGCGAATATTCACGTCACAACAGTGTGGCGTAGGCTTTTGGAAGCTGGACGAAGGGCTCGTAAGCCTATTAAGAAGCAACTGCTAACCCCTGTTATGTGCAAAAGCGCTTAATGTGGGCAAAATTACACCAACACTGGACAGTGAATGACTGGAAGAATGTACTTTTTTCCGATGAGTCTCATTTCGAGGTCCACGGCCATCGTGTTTCTTACGTACGGAAAGGATCCGAAAAAGTAACAGCAGCTCATCTCCAACAAGCACCCAAATACCCCCCTAAAGTAATGTTTTGGGGTTGTTTTACACATGAAGGGCCTGGAGCATTAATACCTATCAAGGGAATGATGAATTCTGACAAATATATTCACTTATTGGAAACCAGAATCGTACCCCAGCTGCAAAAATCATTTCCGGATGGCAGAGGTGTGTTCCAACAAGACCTGGCACCATGCCATACGTCTCGAAAAACTACAGAATTCCTCAACAAGAAGAATATTCAGGTACTCCCCTGGCCAGGCAACTCACCCGACATCAACCCCATTGAGAACTTGTGGTCAATTTGCAAAAGAATAATGCAAAAAATGGATTGTTCTACAAAGGAGAAGATGATTTCTGCCCTCATTGGTGTATGGTTTCGCGACGAAGAAATGAAGAATATTTGTAGGAAAGTAGTGGAATCCATGCCAAATCGTCTCAGAGCTGTTATTAGGAACAAGGGAGGCCACATAGATTACTGAGGTATGGTTTAGATCCTTTTTTTATCCCGTTTGAGTGTTTTTGCACAAATAATTACGTTGTTCGGATTAATTTGCACGCTACTGTACTTGTTTTTTTTGAAAGACGGGACATGACAGTTAAGCGGCCGAACTTGAAACTACAGTGCCATGTTGCCAATATGGACTGCCATGCTGCCAGCTGATGGAAGCCACCAATTGTCGTGAAGATGGCTGACATTAAAACATTCATTGACAATTCATGCGGAGGTGAGAAAACAACACAAAAATCGACAGAGAATCAAAGACGAAACGTGCCAATGCTAACATTGTGTGCACAATAAATGTCGCCAAGAGAGCTATTAAGCACTGGCCACGTGGAAGTGCTCAACCGTTGTTACCATAGCAACAGGCCTACCACGCTATGTGACATTCAGTTGTTTTTCCGATCGCAACGCTCCTGTCATGTCTCATCTTTCAAAAAAACAAGTATGAATCAGCCAATGTGAAGTATAAGGTATACATCGACTCTTAGGATAAAAGTTCATATTTTTTTTCCTTAATCTCTTTCAAACTTTTTGGTGACATGATTCTTGGAAGTAAACTAAGTAGTTTATAAAATTCAAACTTGAAAAATCGAATTTGGGGCCTAAAGATTTTTTTTAATTAATAAAATTCTGGACCAACCTAATCCATTAGAGATTAACTTAGGATAAAACTTCTTCCGCCAAAATGATCCTCTACATATGGAGGATGTTACGTACTAAAATTTTGTATTTATCTTGAACCATCCATATAAAAAAAAGCTAAAGATATCCCCGTAACATGCCATGAAGACACTTGGGGGGCATGGAGATAGAGTCCCATGCTTTCCATGACCTCGGCACTAGAATGAGGTGGTGTGGTCGGCACCACGCTCTGACCGCCTTTTACCCCCAGGAAAGACCCGGTACTCAATTTTATAGGAGGCTGAGTGAACCTCGGGGCCATTCTGAAAAGATATGCCATATAAACACTATATATATTTTTTTTGAGAAAAATAATCATAATCGATTGAAAATAACAATTTAACAATATTATCTGTCGTCGAGAAGTTCGATACTCGATCCTTCCTTTAGTACTTTTTAATTTAGAACTTCTATTTCAGGTGAATCTAGAATATTCTAATTAAAACTACTTTAAAAGCTAGAATTCTACCGTCGAGTTATTTTTTATTGGGTTATTTTACGACGTCTGAATGAGATGAAGGTGATAATGCCGGTGAAATGAGTCCGGGGTCCAGCACCGAAAGTTACCCAGCATTTGCTCGTATTGGGTTGAGGGAAAACCCCGGAAAAAACCTCAACCAGGTAACTTGCCCCGACCGGGATTCGAACCTGGGCCACCTGGTTTCGCGGCCAGACGCGCTGACCGTTACTCCACAGGTGTGGACTCTACTGTCGATAATTAACCAATCAATCAATCAATCAATCAATGAAATGATGTCTTGTTGCAGGGTGACTCCAGCTGAAGTGGCCCGCAGTGTGGATCGTCTTCTTCCCGAATTGCTGTCCAAATCAGGGGATCCTACACCCAGAATACATAACATGGCCGTCCACACCATCCTCAGCATGGCTGACTGTCGAGAAGTCAGGTTAGTGCCTAATTAGGAGAGCATTACAATCACTGACCACTGACATTACAGTTTTGACCAAAACTGTGAGCTTTATTTACCCCTAAGACAGTCATGTCAATTGATGCCCATAGGAGCAAGCGCGCGCTTTAGAGCCCAGGAGAGCCTGAGCGCTTTACAGCGGAAAGGAAAGAGACAGACGAAAGAGGTAGTATATGCCGCTTGGTCGAGCTATATTCAGGGATGGCCAGGACTGATTCAATGGATAAAGGGAAGAGAACTTATTAAAACTGTATCCATGGTAATTTTTAGATTTGCCTGAGAAGTATAAGTGCATTATAAGAATGTAAGTTTTGATTTTAATGCTCATTTTTCACAAGTTTGATTTTTATTCAAAAGAAATATTTTCTCAACTTTTCGTATAGAAAAGTGAAATTTTCAGGTATAGGCCTATTTATTTAGTAGCCTTACAGAATCAGGGACTGTCGAAATAAAATTGAATTCAAACGAAAACTTACTAGGCACTTGGTCAGTAATTGATTACTTGTAAATAGTTTCTTTAATCTATCACAAAATATTTCAATATCCAGTAATTTCATCACTATACAATTTTGTTATTCTAGATTTAATTTGTAATTCAGTAAATATAAAATATTCTTTGTTTCTCTATGATAAATTATCTAGCTTTAATTATTCAGGTAATCTTTTCGTACTTTGATTTTATTGTAATTGTAAATTTAATACTAACTGTAATATTATTTGTAATTGTAATTGTAAATTTAATACTAATTGTAATTTTATTGTTGATATTGTAGTTGGAATCTCCTGGTAGAGGGGCAGAGAAGGCCTGACGGCCTTATCTCTACCAGGTTAAATAAATAAATACTACTACTACTACTACTAAATACTACTACTAATGTTTTCGTAAATCTAATGTACCGTATATAATAATAATAATAATAATAATAATAATAATAATAATAATAATAATGATTTATTTTAGCTGGCAGAGTTAAGGCCGTAAGGCCTTCTCTTCCACTCAACCAGTAAAAAGTGTATATACATATGCATGAACTTACAAAGAATTCAACAATTTGATATGTATTACTGAAGATAGTGTATTGACAATTTTGAAAATATTCGCATGGAAATTGTTTGTAAGGAAATGAATTAACAAAGCAACTACTGTTACATCATAAGCAAAAGATACGTGCCCATTGTTGTAAAAATGTCAGATCTATAGCTTCAGCAGATTTCGAGAAAATAATTTAATATTCTGATGATAGGAAGTTGCTCACAAATATCACCTTAAAAGCATAATGCGATAAGAGTTTTGTTATGTAATATTAGTTACACTTAAAACAGATACAGTACCTAGGTAACTTTGCTTTGTACTGTAATATTGTTTTGATTAGTTTATTGATTACTTTTGTAAGGCTAAAGATACCATCAATATAAATTCCAACTTATCATGTCATACTCAATCTCTTTCTTTGGAATATCACTTTCTTTATGAATGATGTGTTTCATCCATTTAGTACAGTATTGTTGTACTACTATGGAATTTAAGTGAATATTCCTTCTTAACTCTCTATTATGTTATTAAGATTTAAAACACAAGTGCAATATTAAGAAATCAGTGTTAGTACTTTTGTTTTACAGACAATATAGATAATATTAAACAGAAAGAAGCCATATAAAAATAACGACATATAATTTCACGTCCCGTTTGAAGTTTGTGCACCACTGTTTTCTTAATCCAACAGGTTGCTTATTCATACACACAACCCTTCCTCTTTCCATACTTAGCGCTTGATGCCCGCGCACGACGTCAAGGTCAGAAAAATGCGCTTGCTTTGACATCACTGCCGTACGATATTATGAAATATGTGGTACACAACTTTTATGAGATCCTAAACATATTTCAAACATTGTGAAACAAATAATTTCCAATAATTCAGCGAAAATAAAAGTGTGAGTTAGTTAATTTTGTGGCCCCTCTCCCTGATGTGGCCTGATTTCTTCTCTCCCACAAACTTTTAATACGGTGTTCTACCATACGTAAGTGAGTAAAATTTTTAAGAACAAGGGTCAAAATTACCGATTTCCATGTCAAAGATAATTACATGAATACCTTATGGCGGACGATAGTACTGTTTTTTTTTTCTGCTTTATATTTGCAAAAAAAAAAAATTATGCAGTACATGTCATATCAAAAAATTGTACTTACACTACAGAATTTTAAATTTATCTACAGTAATATCACTAAAAGTTTTTATTTATCTAGGCAAAATCAAAACTCGAGTGAGATATAATTGACTATTACACATATATATTAATGTACCGAAGTACATATGATATTTCCATGCAGATATTCTGCGTCAACATACGATGAAAGAGTAATGGAACGGAGAAAAATTCTCTCCGGCACCGGGATTTGAACCCGGGTTTTCAGCTCTACGTGCTGATGCTTTATCCATTAAGCCACACCGGATACCCACCCCGGCGTCGGACAGAATCGTCTCAGTTTAAGTTCCAACTCATGAGTTCCCTCTAGTGGCCGCCCTCTGCACTACGTCATAGATGTCTATGAACGTAGGACTGAAGTCCACATATGTGCTGAGGTGCACTCGTTATGAGTGACTACTTGGCCGGGATCCGACGGAATAACCTCCGTCTTAAATCACGAAGTGATTTATGCGTATCATATATATTATTTTAATGTACCGAAGTACATATGATATTTCCATGCAGATATTCTGCGTCATCATACGATGAAAGAGTAATGGAACGGTGTGGCTTAGTGGATAAAGCATCAGCACGTAGAGCTGAAAACCCGGGTTCAAATCCCGGTGCCGGAGAGAGTTTTTCTCCGTTCCATTACTCTTTCATCGTATGATGACGCAGAATATCTGCATGGAAATATCATATGTACTTCGGTACATTAAAATAATATCTATTTCGTGCTTATGCTTACGTGATTTGCAAACAGAACACAATCGTGGAGCGCTGCAATATACGACAGAATATGAGGAAATGGCGTCGTTGTTATGTTTCCATGGTTACCAAGTATCTTTGCGGTTATTTTTATGTTTCCATCGTGAATGTTCTTATTTTATCGCAACGTTTACATTTTTAAGTTACCGCTTACGTTATGTTTAATTTTAATTGTGAATGAGTCAGTACAATTTTTAAGACCAAGGGCCAAAATTACCGATTTCCATGTCAAAGATAATTACATGAATACCTTAGGGTGGACGATAGTACTATTTTTTTCTGCTTTATATTCGCAAAAAAAAAAATTTATGCAGTACATGTCATATCAAAAAATTGTACTTACACTACAGAATTTTAAATTTATCTACAGTAATCTCACTAGAAGTTTTTATTTATCTAGGCAAAATCAAAACTCGAGTGAGATTTAATTGACTATTACACATATATATTAATGTACCGAAGTAGGCCTACATATGATATTTCCATGCAGATATTCTGCGTCATCATACGATGAAAGAGTAATGGAATGGAGAAAAATTCTCTCCGGCACCGGGATTTGAACCCGGGTTTTCAGCTCTACGTGCTGATGCTTTATCCATTAAGCCACACCGGATACCAATCTCGGTGTCGGACAGAATCGTCTCAGTTTAAGTTCCAACTCATGAGTTCCCTCTAGTGGCCGCCCTCTGCACTACGTCATAGATGTCTATGAACGTAGGACCGAAGTCCACACATGTGCTGAGGTGCACTCGTTATGAGTGACTAGTTGGCCGGGATCCGACAGAATAAGCACCGTCTTAAATCACGAAGTGATTTACGCATATCATATATATTATTTTAATGTACCGAAGTACATATGATATTTCCATGCAGATATTCTGCGTCATCATACGATGAAAGAGTAATGGAACGGTGTGGCTTAGTGGATAAAGCATCAGCACGTAGAGCTGAAAACCCGGGTTCAAATCCCGGTGCCGGAGAGAGTTTTTCTCCGTTCCATTACTCTTTCATCGTATGATGACGCAGAATATCTGCATGGAAATATCATATGTACTTCGGTACATTAAAATAATATCTATTTCGTGCTTATGCTTACGTGATTTGCAAACAGAACACAATCGTGGAGCGCTGCAGTATACGACAGAATATGAGGAAATGGCGTCGTTGTTATGTTTCCATGGTTACCAAGTATCTTTGCGGTTATTTTTATGTTTCCATCGTGAATGTTCTTATTTTATCGCAACGTTTACATTTTTAAGTTACCGCTTACGTTATGTTTAATTTTCATTGTGAATGAGTCAGTACAATTTTTAAGACCAAGGGCCAAAATTACCGATTTCCATGTCAAAGATAATTACATGAATACCTTAGGGCGGACGATAGTACTATTTTTTTTTCGGCTTGATATTCGGAAAAAAAAGAAAAAGAAAAAAAAAAGAAAAAGAATTATGCAGTACATGTCATATCAAAAAATTGTACTTACACTACAGAATTTTAAATTTATCTACAGTAATCTCACTAGAAGTTTTTATTTATCTAGATAAAATCAAAACTCGAGTGAGATTTAATTGACTATTACACGATTAGAAGAAAGTATATAAAGATTAGATTGATAACTCAGTCCCAAGGGAAAAAATGGAACTCTCTGCACCAAAATCCACAGTTAATTCCCGATTTACCACGAAAATCGTCTGTAGCTGCATTTAGATTGGCAACAGGCCATGATTGTTTGGCCAAACACCTGCATAGAATTGGAATATATCAGTCCCCTAACTGCCCATTGTGCAACTCAAACCAAGAAATGGATTCGGAACACCTCAAAATCTGTGCTTCAGTGGCTAGTCATGATAATATCTTTGAAAAATATTGGAGTGCAAGAGGTCAAATGACTTTATTGTCAAACGGCTGGCATTAGAAAACAACAACATAAAGATTAGAAGAAATTAAAGTACTCTAATATAATAAAATATTAATTGACTTATTAAAATTCTATTTCACTAATGTTACCTTCACCAAAACGTTGATTTGATGTACACTTCTGTTGCAGGGATCTGCATTTAATTCCCGTTCACCTAAGCCGACCTCTCACAAGCAGCACGCACCCTAGACTAGCTCTGAGTCGACTAGAGATGGTCGAACAACTTGTGCTCAATCAAGGTATCTCCACTGAGAAGCAGAGGTAAGCGTTTCAGAGAAGAAAGATATTGTTCAGACATATCCAGACGTTTATACAGGGTGATTCAGTATGATTACACAAGAATTAGGGGATGCTCTACAGCAGCAATTCTTAAACTGTGATCCGCGGACTCCTGGTTGTCCGAGAGTTAATAGTTCGCAAGTGAATTTCAAAACTTAAATTTCATTTCTTATTTCATTACGAACACGGGAATTTTACTGGAAGCAAGTAAAGAGATAGGTTTGGAAGTAAACCCCGAAAAGACAAAGTATATGATTATGTCTCGTGACCAAAATATTGCACGAAATGGAAATATAAAAATTGGAAATTTATCTTTTGAAGAGGTGGAGAAGTTCAAATATCTGGGAGCAACAGTAACAAATATAAATGATAATCGGGAGGAAATTAAACACAGAATAAATATGGGAAATGCGTGTTATTATTCGGTTGAGAAGCTGTTATCATCCAGTCTGCTGTCAAAAAACGTGAAAGTTGGAATTTATAAAACAGTTATATCACCGGTTGTTCTTTATGGTTGTGAAACTTGGACTCTCACTTTGAGAGAGGAACATAGGTTAAGAGTGTCTGAGAATAAGGTTCTTAGGAAAATATTTGGGGCTAAGAGGGATGAGTCCACACCTGTGGAGTAAAGGCTAGCGCGTCTGGCTGCGAAACCAGGTGGCCCGGGTTCGATTCCCGATCGGGGCAAGTTACCTGGTTGAGGTTTTTTCCGGGGTTTTCCCTCAACCCAGTATGAGCAAATGCTGGGTAACTTTCGGTGCTGGACCCCGGACTCATTTCACCGTCATTATCACCTTCATATCATTCAGACGCTAAATAACCTCAGATGTTGATACAGCATCGTAAAATAACCTTCTTAAAAAAATTAAAAAGGGGATGAAGTTGCAGGAGAATGGAGAAAGTTACACAACACAGAACTGCACGCATTGTATTCTTCACCGGACATAATTAGGAACATTAAATCCAGACGTTTGAGATGGACAGGGCATGTAGCACGTATGGGCGAATCCAGAAATGCATATAGAGTGTTAGTTGGGAGACCGGAGGGAAAAAGACCTTTGGGGAGGCCGAGACGTAGATGGGAAGGTAATATTAAAATGGATTTGAGGGAGGTAGGATATGATGGAGAATGGATTAATCTTGCTCAGGATAGGGACCAATGGCGGGCTTATGTGAGGGCGGCAATGAACCTCCGGGTTCCTTAAAAGCCAGTAAGTAAGTAAGTATGTCATTATAAAAAATATAATAAAAATGAATTTATGAAGTGACAAAATTTCGCCGGCATTTACAAACAGAGAGTACCTGAGCAAACCAAGTGTATTTTAAATCTATGGACCGGTGAAAAAAAAAAAAAAAACATTAAAAATGGAAATTTTTTAGCTTAAAAAAATAAAATAATGTTTTAGTTATCCAAATCTGTGCTTATTTTGGCCCTGACAATTTAAAGCCCCTCTGGAATAATTTAAAGAGACCAGCATGTGAGTGGAGTTGCAGCCCTTTAGACTGACAGCTGTCATTCTAACAGACTTTGTTCTTCATTCTAATTAATTTTACTTTTCATTCAGTTCAGATTTCGCGTTGTTATGTAGGTGAAAATAAATCTACAAAATACTTAAATAAGAAAAAAGTCTATTTCTCTTCACAATATTACAATTGAAGGGTTCAGAGCCATAGTGGGCCAAGCGCCATTTATTAAAAACGGAGAAATCAAGAGTTAAAGTTAAGTGAATACATTGTTTAATGAAGATTGAGATATCATTTAGTTTGAATGTGTATACTTTATGAGCTATTCCATCTCAAATCGACCGAAATATAGAGAAAATTGACCTTACAATTTCTAAATACAATGAAACTTTTTTTATACGTAGAGAACTGTGATACATTGCTTTGTGCAAAGTTTGAGGTACCAGAACTTCATAGTGTTTAAATTAAAAATATTTAAATTTATCGTATTTTCATAAAATTAGCAACTTTAAACTGATATGGCTCCGAAACCCTTTCACCCAATGATAAAAATCATGCTTTATTTTGATGCTGAGAAATTAAAGTTTATATTGACATATAATAGTACATTATGCAACGAGCCTATAATGATAGCAATTAAGACGCAAGTATGTTTGTTTATGAAACAAGCGCAAGCGAGTTTCATAATTTTCATACGAGCGTCTTAATTACCATTATAGGCAAGTTTCATACGACTTTCTATGCTCGACCATATTTCTAACTTGAAATTATTCAGAAGTATTCATTTTATTTGTATCTGACTGAAGATCGGAAGTGACCTTGTGCATAGCTCGTATATTGTGAGATGTGCGCAGACGCGAAAGTATTGATTTTTTCCGAGAAACAATAATGTCATTGACCTTGATGTAATGTCAAGAATAACATGAACTAATTTTGATATAACCTGGAAATTGATTTAGAATTAAAAAACGAAATGACAAATTGAATTTATTTGAATATTACTTACAATAAACGCTAATTATTATAGTAACAGAACATAACCTTCTGCGACAGTATTGGATTTCCAGCCTCCGTGACGTTTCGCTCTTGCCTTTCGATTGCATATCCGAGAATAATTGAAAACCTGAACTTTAATGAATAGGTGTACTTTAATGACATGCATTAAAGGACTGCTACCAGGTGTATAATTACTACATTTCGGCATGGTCGAGCATAAACAGATTTTCTTTCTTTTTATGGAAATGGAGAAATTTAGATTTTACCTTATTAAGACGTCTTTGCCTAGGAAACAATATTTTAAAAAGATGTAGTTATATTCCGCATTAAAAGTACAAATAAACACATATTTTTTTACTTGTGGTATGTTGATAAGAAAGTATTGAAAAATCAAATAAAGAAAATAAATAGTACGCGCTTGAACTAACCAGCTGACTGTGAGGCTGGAGCTAGCCTAGGCAAGCAAGGGCAGGAGACATAAACACGTGATGTTTCGTCTAGTAGCGCATAGCTGGACTAGCTTTATCACAAGTTTCCATGAACACAGGAGTAAAATGACGCCCAACGCTCGCTTATCTTCATCTCTCGGCTAGTTCGTGCGGTACTGCGCCATTCAAGCCTAGGCGTGTGAAAATAATTTATTTAATACCTTCGAAACTTATTGCCGTACCACTAAGCAAACAATGCCGAATCCTTCTTAATAATGCAAGGTTTTTTCTCAATATTTTTTTACATTTTTCAAATGGGCAAAAAGCCTAAAAGTAAGTAAAATCAGATTATCTGTCTCTCTGTGTACAATAAAAATAAGGATTACTTCTTAACATAACCTACCAAATGTCAGCTTCAAAATGAGCTCTCGTTCAATGTTCTGCAGTAAATGGTTCCAGAGTTCTGAGCGCTGAAAGAGGTTTGTTTTTATGAAATACGCTAAATTTGTCGCTCAAAAATACGAAAACCGTTTGACTTTCGATAGTATATTTTTGAAAATGCACTCTCCTCAGCACGTTGTATAAATAGGGAAAAAATTAGAGTATTAAAAAAATGCGAGGTTTTTTACTGATCGATTTCATAATATGGAATAGCCCTTATACAGGGACATCATTTTATTTTTACTTCAATTTTTATTGTACCTGCGTTTCTGAATGTACTTGACTCCCACCCCTTTTACTGATGTCCTTGCTAACGTCAGTCAAACAAACTTACGGCCGCTGTTGCTAGCAGTGAAATAAACCGTACAGAGTACAGTGTGTTTCAGAAATATGTTGAACTTTCCATAGAAGAAAGAGCTTATATTATTGAAGTTTATTTTGACACAGGTATCGTGTGTAGCATAACTGAATTTATCTGTGTGGACTGAGCACAAGTGAAGATTAGAGTTACCGAAAGTACGGTACCCTATAACATGGTGCGGTTCTTAACAGCATTATTTAAACAAGAGTTTTGTTTCACTGTTTGTAGGTATGAAGGACGATGATGGAAACTAGAATTACAATATAACCGAATGTGAACAACAGTTGTTTTCACAATTTCCTGATTATATCATTACGGAATATTTTGTAAAAATGTCATTCATCTGGTAAATAAATTTAGAGCAACAGAGTGTACAGAAAGGAAGAAAAGTGTAAGATGGCCAACAAAGGTGACAGAAGATGCTGTAGAATATGCTAGAGAAAGGATGCAGCGAGGTCCTAATAAGTCGGTCAAGAAGTTAGCTGTAGAAATTGGGGTTTCTTCGGAAGTGCTCACAAAATTCTCAGGAATAAATTAGGTTAGTAATATGCTCAATAAAGTGGACATTATATAATGAATATAACCGCCTGAAGTCCAGACGTTTGAGATGGGCAGGGCATGTAGCACGTATGGGCGAATCCAGAAATGCATATAGAGTGTTAGTTGGGAGACCGGAGGGAAAAAGACCTTTAGGGAGGCCGAGACGTAGATGGGAGGATAATATTAAAATGGATTTGAGGGAGGTGGGGTATGATGATAGAGACTGGATTAATCTTGCACAGGATAGGGACCGCTGGCGGGCTTATGTGAGGGCGGCAATGAACCTTCGGGTTCCTTAAAAGCCATTTGAAAAAGAAAAAAAAAATAAAAAAAACCGCCTGAAGAGTTGAGTTTGTGAAAAAAAATTGCTACTATTCTACTGTTTTTTGATACAATACTGTAAAAGTAATGATCAAACTGAAAATCGTAATACTGTATTTCCTTGTAACATAAATGGATACACTACTTTTCTCTCCTCCTATAGCTAGTAAAATGATTTGTTTACATATTGCACTAGTAACACCAAACTCCTGTAATGGAAGGGGGGTAACAGTGTTTCCGAGTATGGCCAGGTTAATGTTAAAAATGTTGGTAAAAATAAAGTGATGTCCCTGTATTAGTTGCTATATGTTTCCATTGAATTATGGTAATAACTTCATTTTAACCCGTGTTTTCTACGGTTTTAGTAAATGGCGCTTGGCCCACTATGGTTCTGAACGCCTTCAATTGTAAAGCAAAATGCGACTTAGGTTTGAGGTTCATGTTTCAATCTTGACAACAAGCATCTTTGTTTCAGTGGCCTGACATGTCGTGTGTTGTCAGAATTTGGCTCATCAGGTCTGCATCACCCAGCAGAAGCAGTTCGCAAGGTTGCAGAAAGAATTCTCACTTTGGTATACAGGGTAAACCCAAGACTGGTTCGCAAGCAGTTGCCGCCAGATGACGACATCACACGGCGCAATTTGCTCTATAGACAGCTCTTCCATGAATTTGATCGAATAGATATTCAGGTACGTATTAAAAATATGAATATGTTGAAAATATATATTAACAGTCTTACTAATAAACCGTGTATAGTTTTTGTACGACACTTATGCAGAGTTGAGACACAAAACTTTACTAATAAACCATGCATAAGCGTTGGATGTATAAACAGTTTGTAACTATACAATGGGAATTGCTTTGTAGTAGTTATATATACGAAACCCCTTGTTTAAGCGTTGTATATAGAGAAAAAATGGCCGCCCTCTAACAGCTGTTCGTATCGACTGTCATTTTATGATGATGGTTGCCTTGTAACCATAGAAGAACAAACCAAAGAGCACAGAATACTTAGAATAATATTGCTATAGCTTATACTCTTTGACCAAAATATAGTGTGGCAATCGATTAGAGCCAGTTGTACTATCGATACTTAAAACGCCACACCAGAGCGCTCTACCGGATGCAATAGAGAACCTCAGATATTCTATTACCTTTCGTAACGAAGTAATGACGAAACTATGACGTAGCTATGTAACAGTTGTACTGTTATACACGACGTATGTAGTGATTATTAGTAAGGAATTTACACACGACTTATAAACGAGCTACTCATTGTATAAGTATAAGACAGTTAAACGTCTGTATATAGAGTTTTTATTAGTAAGACCGTACATTTATTGTATGAAGTGCGTTATGAGACAAAAAAACATTTTATACAAATATGTAATACAATCAATGTTGTATCTATATGTATGGATCATTAGGTACAAAGATTATTAGAAACATATAGCCAAAATATCGAAAGTGTGGACAGACCCTAAGCAAAAACAACCCAGGCTGCCTGACTGAGCCAACAGTATTATGGGACTCCGGTTACTGTCAAATTTAAACCACTTAATTGACTCTAATGATCAGTAAGGAGCGGATTCCTATGTAATTAAATATTTTTCTTGCTTGTGATAAAACACAATTAACAAAGTTAAAAATTCCGAATGTCAAGTTTCAAGTTTAAAACCCGAATTTTTTTTCACATAAAAACACACATTTTCACAAAAAATTTATGTAAATACCTATTTTCAGGAAATCTATTATAAGCACATAAATCTTGGAGTTTTTTACTTAAATATTTTTTTACAAGAACTTTTAAATATTTTAAAACTAAATCAATTATATCACTCAGAAATGCGTTATCTTTTTTAAGAATTCTTGGTTGCTTCGTGTTTCTAAGCGCTGTGTGGTGTATCCGTGATCCATTTTCGTAATAGTATCGCCTCAAGTTCTGAGAACTGCTAGACAGCATATCAGTGTTATTATTAGAGAATAAATTAACATGGACAAGGAGGAGAGATCTTGCAACACATAATTAGGAATGTTTATTGTTGCTGAAGATGATTTCATTCCACGCTTTGTTCGTGAAACACAACGGATAAGAGCTCGGGTATAAACATTATTTAATTTAAAGAAATCTCTCGCCTCTCGCTAATGCCTATGAAGTGAGGAAATGTATCTTGTTGTGATTCCCCTTTATCGGACCATAAACATAAGCTGCGTAGTGTAGACGTGGTGGCGTCGCTATAGGAAGCTTTTCTCCGACATTGTCAGTCAATAGCTAGAAACATTTTTTTTACGTTAAGACGTATGTATATTAGCTTCTTAAGATGCCTAAAATCAAATCGAGTTTATGATCGCGTCTACAGCAATATGTAGATGAATTTAAAAACATTTTTACTACCGACGGAAAAGTGTTATTTTGCCATCCATGTGGTAAATCAGTAAGTGCAGATCAGAGCTCTCAGGTAACCCTGGAAACAAGCACATTGCCGCTGCTTCACGTGTGCATTCACGGCAAAACAGTGGATATAAAAAATGTGTAAAGTTGCTCAAGTATTGGAGGATGTGCCTGTAGGTGAAATTGACGGTGTATGTGTTTGTGACATTCCTCTCTTTAAATATGCACGTCTGACGTCCTGTGATGTGGAAAGATCGTTTTCACAGTATAAGTCGTTGTTCAGAGATAATCGGCATGCATTTATGATAGAGAATTTGGAGATGACCTTTGTTGTTCACTGCAATTCTCGGCCAACTACTAGCAACTGATACTCAAGTGTGTTGGTGACTACCTAGTAACATTTTTTTTCAAGCTAACAAGGTATTTTTGTCATATTTAAAAAAATATTTTTTTTTTATTTTTAGCAAATATTTTCATACTTTTTAGCACATAGAAAATAAATATATTTAAATTTTTAGCACATAAAAATTCGCTCCCTAATGATCAGAAGTGCTGAAATAATCTCGCATGGCTCCCAGACTTCATTATGTATTATTTACGAGCAGTATTACATTTTGTTTACAATATCAGGAGGTTCCATTTTGAATATATGCTTTCGGCACCACCACCATCACCGTTATCGTAACCATAATCATTGTTGTGACTCATTCCTGTTATTGTTGTCATCAACATCAATAACATTATCATCATCATTGCTTTCGTTATCACCATCATCATCAGAAAGGAAAAAAAAAAGAAAAATAAGAATTCGAGTAACAACTATACAGGATGGAAGTGAAATAGCCTTGCAGATTTCCAGAGCGAATAGCTCTTTTTTCCCCAAATGTTTAACAATCTCTTATTCGGTAACTATTTCGAGTAATATCGTGTTTTTTGTCCATATCGATAGGAAATCTAATAAAGAATAATTTATCCCTCTGGCGTATTTCAATAGCGTATACAGTTTTCGTTTAAATTTAATTTTAAAAGCCCCCAAATTCAAGCCGCTGCATAAAGTGAGCAAGTGGCAACGTCTCAACAGAATGCAGCTTACGTACGGAGACTCACCGAGTTCGTTGACCTCTTACATCTGTATCACGAATAAAGTATATTAGTGACGATGTTGCCGGACTGCTGAAACTTCCAACTTAATTTTCTAATTAACCGTGCATTTAATCACAAAACGTAATATAGGTTTCCTATTAATTTACGTGTATCCTATCGTCTCTTTCAAGCTGCAAGGTTGTTTCACTTCCACCCTGTATAATACGTAAGGTTTATTTCACTGTAGCAGTGGTACTGCCTTCTATTTTTCGTCAAGAACAGAATCGTCCACACCATGCTAATAATAATCCGCGGCGCTACAGCCCGTGAAGGGCCCAGACCGACCAGCCGGCTGCTGGCCTCACGTCCACATGCCGAAGCAGAGGTGGACGATCATCCAACCAGAATGGAGGTATCGTATGGTTAGCACGATGATCCCCCCAGCCGTTATAGCTGGCATTCGCAACCGGATTTCGCTACCTATCGTAGCTCCCCAAGTGCATCACGATGCTGGGTGGGCACCGGTCCCATACATTGGCCGAAATTTCATGAGAAAATTTCTTCCCCCATGAGGACTCGAACCAGCGCGTATTCCGTAATGCGAGTCCTAGGCAGAATGCCTTAGACCACGACGCCAAGGCGCGGGACCCACACCATGCTAAGACAAATAAACTATTCTCCGATTTCATTTATAACTGTGATTGTATTTAATACACGTTCCTCAAATCTTCGTATTGCATGAAATGATAATGATGATGATGATGATGATAGTAATAATAATAATAATAATAATAATAATAATAATAATGTGTTGTGGGATTTAGTCGATTAATCGATCAGTATCTGTTGTAAGATTAATCGATCAAAAATATTTAATCCAATAATCGAGTCGATTAAAATTAATCGGTTGTAGTTGATATTAATTATTATATTGTTAATACAAACTCATACTAAAAATTCTGACAATATTTCTCTCTCGGAAATTGCTTACTTAAAACACAATAGTACTGTTATTTTATAACTGTAAACCAGGTAGCGTAGGGAAAATCTTTGCAGAAACACTTCAGAAAGAGATGGAGATATCAGGACAGTGACTAGTCTACTCGTGCACTAACTCGTTATATTGTTGACTGTATCAGTTTGTTAAGTTTTATAAACTATTCAGCAATGGAATTTTTTTCTACTAATGGCGGGTATTTGACTGGCTATTAAATGTATGTAATACATGAGGTTTTATTCACATACTTATTGCTACAGTCGTATAATATTATGAAAGCCCACAGAACTAAATAAGAATCGTACTTCGGTGCTTCTAAACCAACGGGTTATAGTAATATAACTTGTTCCAAACACGTGTCTTTACGTACCATTGAACGAACCGCCAAACAGTAGAAGTAGGTCATACGTAGGACTCACCATCATGGCTGCCGCGCGAACCAATCGGCTTCCATATGAAGAGTAAAAGCTGTTCAAAGGCTAAGCGATCAAGACATGCACGCGATTCTGAAATTATTATTTGCCTTTTGTATTATAAAAGTCCTAAGTACTAATATAGAACAATACCGTTCTGATTTTAATTTGTTTCACGTTTGATATTGAAGGGAAATTCAGATCTTAAGCGGGAAAATTATCTATCTGAAGGGGATATGATTCACAAAAATTTGGCAACATTGATATGTCGGTCGCAGACTTACAATACATGTTATCAGTACGTATATAAATAGCCATAAAATGTCATACTTTCCTATCAAAGGAGTCTTTAAATAAAAAGAACAATAATAATATAAATGGTCAGTATTGTGAGTGACCGTCTGTCAGTTACAGTTTTATGGATGCGTTTAAATTTTCTCTCGAGCATAAAGTCTTTATGTACGAGTCCTACATTTGTACAAATTCCGCGCGTGAAGTGCAGAGACTCTTTTCTGCAAAATTCCCTGGTGTGCAGATCCCATATCGTAGTACTATACACAGACTTATAACTAAATTGAGAGAGACTGGCAGTTTAAATTCCAGAAAAAACACGAAAGGCCGTAATGTTTTGACGGAAGAGAAATTAGATGTTATCAGTCAAGCATTGGAAAACTGTCCTTCGAATTCAACAAGCAAGCTTGCTCGACAGGTCGGAATTTCCAGAGCTTCTGCGTTTAGAGCCACGAAACTTTTAAGGTTGAGGACAGCATTTTCAACAACATCTTTAATACAGGTGAGTACAACATGTGGATTTGTATTGTACTGCAAAAGCGATAGCTGTTCTATTTTACTTATGTCGTTACCGAGTAAGGGCAGCGTTGCATTACAGTTGTTCACAAAATACATGAAACTCACTTCGGACTTGTACAGGGACATCATTTTATTTTTACTTCAATTTTTATTGTACCCGAGTTTTTTAATGTACTTCACTCCCACCCCTTCTACTAATGAAGTTCAACCGTCCTCCACACAGATCCAAGACCGCATATGCAGTCATAGTAAACAGTACGTTCAAAAAATATTTTCGTGTTTTCCAGTGACGAAAGAGCTTTCAATATTGAATCATTTTCGCACAGGTACTGTCTTCCATTTGCCGACGTCGTATCCCGGTTTCCCACACCAGCTTTTATTCGCCAGCTAGTGGCTGGGCTGTCTTAGCTCTTTTCTGAGAACATTAATTTCTGTTAGGAATTGGACGTCTACGTAATATTATACAACTGTTTAAAATAACTTAAATAAAAGGGTCTCGTTAAGTAATTAACTGTCACGTGATTTCCTCCCTTTCTACGACCCTGCGACATAACCACTTGGACGGACAGTAGATAGTATGTCTGAGTAATTTTATCTTTTCGGATCGGGCGGAAGTGAAGATTGAATTTACAGTACTTAAGGTACTCTTTTATAGAGTAGGTACAGAATTATTTCAACATGAGTTACTAGTACGAAGGACGAAACTGGTAATTGGGATTAGGTACAATAGTCTATAGTCCGATAATATGCGCGTTAGAACTGAAGCCTGTATCGAAATGAACGGCCACCATTTTCAAAAATGTGTTTAAATATCCATATTATGATTATTTTTCAATTTAACTTCATTCTCTATAGTGTACGCTAATGTGCTGTAGACAGTATAATATACACTGCATAATGAATACGTCCACATGGACAGCTCAGTTCGTGAGTAAAAACACTCATTGTTAATACTGTACTGCATTTTGATTAAACAAAAACCTGATGAAAATGATCAAACTCAAAAGCGCAATATTTCCTAGTTTACGTAAATGGATGAACTACTTTTCTTCCCTCCTATACCTAGTAAAGTGATTTGTTTGTATATTACGCCAGTATCATGGAACTCCAGTCGTGCAAGGAGGTAGCAAACGGTGTTGATCCAGAGGTATAGGCAAGTTAATATTAAAAATGTTAGTAAAAATAAAATGATGTCCCTGTACATACTCTATACTGGATGAATCAAATCCGCGAGGATCGCATCGCGACTACTTCGGTTTATCGACAGGCGCTTGACTAGCAGAGGATCGCAATGCGGCAACGCCGCTGTTGAATGACGTAATAATGCATGTCGCTGTCACATGCGAGGTTTATGAAATGGTTGCCAGACTGGGCGACTTATCGCAATTTAGGCTACATAAGAGGGACAATCGGCGAGTAATAAAATCGCTTTTTAGACTATCTCAAAAATCGAAAGGGCGAAATTAGGCTACATTTCATTTCATTTTACATGTTTACAATGTATTATTCATAGATTTTCAGATTAAATTTTTAAACTGAAAGTAATTATTCTTCATTGTTGACAGCATCGTTGCAACATTCTTCAAATTCCGTTCATCTCTGTATTCTACGACTAATAGTTCGCATTGTGACGTTATGTCGTAAGGCCGCAAAATACGTCAAAGCTGTTAGGCCTATTATGTTTTATTTGTATTTTATTACTGTAATCTATTATTATTATTATTATTATTATTATTATTATTATTATTATTATTATTATTATTATTATTATACTGATGATAATATTAATGGGATCATGGAAAAATACGAAAAATATGAGAAATAATATCGCAGAGCCTGGGAGAATTTTCCTGAATTTAAAAATAAGTTAAAAATCTTCATATACACGAGGATTTACCGTCCCTTACGGAGCTTATTTCCGAAGACATTCTGACCAAAAAAGTCATATAAACATTTGTCCTAATCTCAATATTTTCAGAGTTACACTAATTTGCAGTTGTTAGTAAAATATACTTTTTCTTTAGTTTTAAGGGTAAAAGAATATTACAAATAAAGAATGAACTATTCAGAAGTATCATTTCTTTAATTGGCTAGTATTCTGAAGCTAAAAAGTGTTGTGAATTGCTTTGTACAGATTTAGTTTTTCAATTTTTAACTAAAAATTACATCATTTTTAATCACTTATCACAAAAATTGTTACAAATCATACGACTTTAGGAACTTGATTCTTTAAAGTTTAATTTTGCATCCTAATATAAAGTCTTAAAGAATTTACAAGAGTGGCGTGATTTGTAACAATTGCTGTGATAAATGCGTAAGAAAATGTAATTTTGTAGTTAAAAATCGAAAAAAAAAATTCTTTACGTAGCAACTATGGAATTCACAACACATTTCTAGCTTCAGAATATTAGTTAATTAAAGAAATGATACTCCTGAATAGTTCATTCTTTATCTGTAATCCTATTTATTTATGACAGGATTAAGGCCATAAGGCCTTCTCTTCCATCCCATCAGATAGCACATATAAATACAAAAAAGAAATACAGACGCTGGTGAAAATAATACAGATTAAATTAAAGCCCTATAGAGGGTCAACAGGGTCAAAAGAATACTATAGAGCTCTCATCGAGCTGATACAAGAAAAAAAAAGAAGAAAAACAGAGATAGCAATGACGATATTGATAACTGATAATAATGATAATGATAATAATAATAATAATAATAATAATAATAATAATAATAATAATAAATACATTACATATTAATTTTCAATTTTACAACAGCATAGTTACAATATTTACTATATGTCATGGGTTAAGCCGAAGTTGCGCAACCTGACAGGTGTTCAACAAGCAATTCCATGAACTAGAATGTGGTTTTTTAATTTAAATTTGAATTTTGATATTGTCCGACAGTCTCTGACATGGTCAGGGAGAGAGAGTTCCAGAGGCGTGGAATAGATATGCTGAAAGATGATGAGTAGAAGGATGTTCTGTGCAGAGGAATAGAGAGAAGGTACATGTTCCGGGTTCGAGGTAGTGAAAGGTAAAGAAAAAGAGATGCTAGGTAAGAGGGTGTGGAGGTGTGGATGATTTTAAATAGTAATAAGAGAGAGTTGAAGAATCTTCTTTCTTTAAGTGGACTCCAAGACAACAATTCTAGTGACGGTGTTACATGATCGAATTTTCTAATGTTACAAACGAAACGAACGCAGATATTGTGAACACACTGTAGTCTATGGGCAAGATCAGTATTTAGATTCGTGAATAGAGAATCGCAATAATCGAAGTGGGGCATCACTAAAGTTTGGATCAGGTTCTTTTTAAGGCTGGAAGGTAAAACGTTGGTTAAGTGTCTAAGGGAATGAATTATGGAAAGAGTTTTCTTACATAGACCTATGTATTCTTTTACCCTTGAAACTCAAGAATGAAGGTATTTTAAAAACAACTTCAAATTAATGTAATTCTGAAAATATTGAGAATAGGACAAATGTTTATATGACATTTTTTGCTCAGAATGTCTTCGGAAATACAGTAAGCTCCGTAAGTGACGGTAAATCTCGTGAATCACCCTGTATGTGTTACTAATGGCAACAGTTTTATAATTATCACCAATTGCATTGCATCCAATTTCAAGTCCGAAAAATTAAAGACGATGTAGGTTATTTCTAAATATTGAGTATATATCTTTCAAGATCAAAGAACCATTCTGATTACAATTAAGGCGACTTTAGGCTAAATGAAACTCGCAAATCAGCGATTTAGTACTCATCACAAATCTGGCAATCCCGTTTGGAATGTGACTGTGTGCGTGTTTGGAAAGGATGGAATGTATTTAGATTTCCTAAAATTGTCTGAAGATATAACCAATAAATAGAAGAGGTCGAGACAGACCAAGAAAAAGGTGAACTTATGAACCGGAATTGAACATCAGTTCTATGAAAGTTGATGATAATAATGATGATGACGACAAATTCGGGCCGTGAAGTGCGAAGACGATATCGGGGAAAATTTCCAGGTGTCCGTGTTCCGTCTCGTTCAATGATCCATAACACTGTGAATAAATTTCGAGAGAGTGGAATTGTTACCAATAAGGGTCCTTCAGACGAAACCGCTTTAGTAGTGCGTTAGTATCGCTGCTTAATACATTAAATTTTTGTTGAGAATTTTTCAGTATTCCGTGAACATGGACGTAGGAGATATACTTTTGGCAACTTTGCTCATACGGAGAAAGAATATACGTAACAGTAGAAGAGTCTGGGCACAATATAAAGCGTTATACTATGGTCTAGGTTCATTCATTAGTTTTGGAAAGACTGAATCGAGGACTATTTTATACCTCGTTTGATGATTTACATCAGGACGATAAAAATATTAATTTAAAATTACGCAAATGATGGACAATATGGGATAAAACATATTTTTGCTTAATATTTAAGAATTCAAATGCTTATGCGGATGACGTGAATATGTTAGGAGAAAATCCACAAACGATTAGGGAAAATACGGGAATTTTACTGGAAGCAAGTAGAGCGATCGGTTTGGAAGTAAATCCCGAAAAGACAAAGTATATGATTATATTATCTCGTGGCGAGAATATTGTACGAAATGGAAATATATAAATTGGAAATTTATCCTTTGAAGAGGTGGAAAAATTCAAATACCTGGGAGCAACAGTAACAAATATAAATGATACTCGGGAGGAAATTAAACACAGAATAAATATGGGAAATGCGTGTTATTATTCGGTTGAGAAGCTTTTATCATCCAGTCTGCTGTCAAAAAATCTGAAAGTTATAATTTATAAAACAGTTATATTACCGGTTGTTCTGTATGGTTGTGAAACTTGGACTCTCACTTTGAGAATGGAACATAGGTTAAGGGTGTTTGAGAATAAGGTGCTTAGGAAAATATTTGGGGCTAAGAGGGATGAAGTTACAGGAGAATGGAGAAAGTTACACAACGCAGAACTGCACGCATTGTATTCTTCATCTGACATAATTAGGAACATTAAATCCAGACGTTTGAGATGGGCAGGGCATGTAGCACGTATGGGCGAATCCAGAAATTAATACAGAATGTTAGTTGGAAGACCTGAAGAGAAAAGACTTTCGGGGAGGCCGAGACGTAGATGGGAAGATAATATTAAAATGGATTTGAGGTAGGTGGGATATGATGATAGAGACTGGATTAATCTTGCTCAGGATAGAGACCAATGGCGGGCTTATGTGAGGGCGGCAATGAACCTCCGGGTTCCTTAAAAGCCAGTAAGTAAGTTTGAGAATTCAAAATTAAATATTATAGGCAGCAAACATGAAACCATTCATAGCACCTAATTCAACCAATATCTACAAATTGGCGTCTGAGCGTTCACACCCCATCTCTAATAATATGTAAAAGGTACGGTAATTCATATAAAACTTATAAGTTACACTGTGTACATAAAATAATGTAACATATATTTATGCTGTTTGCTTTGTGAGATTAACAGATGTTGGGAGTTTTGTTACAGTTTCTACATGTGCGTCTCTGATTGCGCATGCAATATTTAATCGAAAGTCAATTTCGTTTCAAGTGTTTTGAAGCATAAGTGATGTGATCGTAGGAATGACATCTCTTATTCTTACACGTAGACCTGGAGATTCGGGTGTTTTATAGACGTTGTCCTTTACGTAGAAATCTAGTAGTGTTAAATCTGGCGACCTTGGAGGCCAAGGGATTGGACCATCTCTTCCGAAGGACTTTGTGAATAATTGATTGTGGAATTTGTAATTCTCGTGATGCACAACGAATAGACTTTGTTGGAAAGCTTGATGTATTGCTGCAACTTGAGCTTCAGATACACTTGGTCTTCCTGTAGATTTTTCCTTTCCTACGTTACTAGTTTGCATAAGTTTCTCATATCATAGCCGAATATTACGTCTAGAAAGTGCATGACGAGTATTGTTGACTAGCCTATAATTTCTTTGAAGCTGTGTTGTTGAATTAATCTGAATTAGAGATTAAGTAGGTGATAGATTGTAAATCTATTAAGGAGAATAATTTCTCTTCTACTATCAATATGAATAAGTTTAATAGAGGTCTTAAATTCATATTTTGTATGATAATAGAATGCAATGCTGTTCTAAATTCGCCATTTTCATAAAAAATTAGACATACGGGAAAAAGTGACATACGGTTCAAGCATCAATGACTATTGCCAAGGAACAAAATCTCCCACGTTTGTTAACGTCTTACAATAATCATACTGGTAATTCAATTATTCTGATCATGTTATTAGATATTTTGATAATGTTTTGTTACATTATTTTATTGTACTTTTCATTATATGTTTATTTTAACAAGAATGGTGCTAGTAGTGTTATATTGCAGTGATTCTCAACCTTTGAGAGACTGTGGTTCAGTAAATACTTTTTCTATAAGACAGGGGCCTTGTCCCAACAAATTTACTCGTAAATACATTCCCAATTTTTTTTAAGCTCATACATTTGACTAATATAAGTATTGATAATTAAGTATGACGTAATCTTAAGACTTAAAGAGTATTAGTTCAATACGAAAATGATGTGGCATGTTCACAAATAATTTAATTCATTATCAATCACAGGAGTAATGAAATTTTGTAGCATGTTGTAGTTTCTTCAATCCAACGTCATCAATTAATTTATGCTAATTTTCATGGATATGTTATCCCTTTCTGACCACCAAAAATTTATAAAATTGATAACATTGATCATTGTATTATTAAATTGATTTTAATTATGTTTGTTTGAAAAAGAAAAGGTAATGGGAAGAATGATTACCTTCGCATTGTAAAGGCCCGCTCCCACTTAGCGGAGTCGAACTGAATCGAATCAAAACGAAAAGTCTGCTGCCGCTCACATCTAGTGGAATCGAACCAAACAGTACTTTTGTGTTTTGTCATACAAAAGAAGATAATTCTACACAAGATTTATTAATTTTTCCTCGTTCATATTAATTTGTGATTTTTGTATACCGGTACATACTATTTCAGCAATAACTTCCAATAGTAAACAAATTAAGCCGCCAAGAATGGGTGTGGTTCATTTGTTTTTTCACGAAGGCTTCACGAGAACTTACGAACATACCCGAAACAAGAAATTCTATTCCGGCAGTGGAATAAATATTCTATAGTCGGGACGCTGTTATTCCCATAGACTTACTAAATAACCGCTAGACCGCTCACTGGCGCTAGTGTTATGTTCCCAAATTGAACAGTCGACGAGCGGCCATTTGTTTGGTAGAGCTGTATAAGTATGGTTCTTTCGTATGCTGCTTTTTATTGCAGCAATGCACACGGATGTAACGGTAAAGAAGGAAGGACTGTTATATTTCACTGGTTAGTTAATCCTTAATTTCTACGACGATTTTTTCTCCATATTATGTTACAGAAAGCAAACTATTGTACTTGCCATGTGACTCTTTATGCTTCAAGTTTCCTCTGAGTAAAGATTCCCTTAACCGAAAGTGGAGAGGTGCAATCCGCAGAGAGAATTTCTACCCTACATTGAATCATTCAGTGTGTTCAACTCATTTCGAAGATAGTGATTACCTTTCAAACTACATTATTATACACTATTATTGTCCTTCACTCACTCTATATCATTCATTTTCTTCAAACAGCTGTTGTTTCAGTGCATACATGACTAATAAAATTATTCACCGAACTTAAACATACGGAAACTGCATAAATTATAAAAAAAAAATATATATATTTTTTAATGTAACTGATTGAAAGTAATTCTTGTCTTAGTCACGGATTAATGAAACAATTTCTTATGCTATTGCTGCTGCTACTGTTATTATTACTACTACTATTTCTGCTACTGCTGCTACTACTTTTTTGACTTCATGCAGCAGTTTAACCTACAGATTGAATTAAAAAGTTGACATATTAATTCTTTTATTAACCGTGGTTATGAATGTTCACATTCAGAGTTCCTATGAAAATTATGCAAGTCTGAACACAGTACCTATGTCTGACAGCCAGGGTTGTCGGGTATCCCAATTTAGGCGGGATTCTCCCAATTTCCTGGTCGAGTCCCGATTAAAGGGAGTCGGGATTGACAAAAATCCCGATTTTACAGATATTAGCCTTGAACATATTTAAGCAAACTAGTCTATATTTCCCATTATCCATTATTTTATTTATATATTGACTCAAATGGTATCATTGTAAACATAGAGATAACCCGCGGATATTTAGGAAGTCTATGAGGCAGCCCAGCTGATTGCCGTAAGGCAACTAAACTCGCAAAATAATACTTCTTCTAGTTCTACCGCATTGTTGATTATTCCTTTCCGGTCCCTAGTCGCTGTTCTCGCAATTAGTAAACATTGTGTATTTCAAGTGCGTTGACTGGCAAGAAAGATAGCGTTTTGATATCGTACTTTACACTAATAACAGAGACATACAATTGCTGCGTTTTGTAGTTTAGTAAACTATGTTTAAACATGGATTCATCGTCAGATAGTGAAACTGTTGCAGTACCGGTTCCAAAATTAATTTATTAGCAAATTGTTAAAACGTAGGCTATTCGCGGTTAGTAAAAGAAAACTTATTGTCGTGTTCACTGTACTGCGTGTCCTTCGTATTTTAGTGTTTCTCACGGAGGCGAATAGGCCTATTACATTAAAAAGCACGCGAACACTGCAGAAAACTGCTATAAATCTTATGATAGGCTAAACTGTTGACAAGTCTAATGTCTTGGTTAGCTTCTGATATCCCGACTTCCCTCGCAGAAAACCTAGCAACTCTGCTGACAGTAGAGACACGGTATTAAAGGTATCGCAAAGGAAGCATTATTCCTTTAAACAAAAACATTTAGCTTTCGGATACGCAATAAAACGCGTATTCAAATAGCGGTTTCGAAATCCCGCGCGTTTTCTACCTAACAAATGGCGGCTTTCTGCTGCTTCAATTTGGGAACATATTTGTCACTTCTCCGCTACGGCGTGGTAGGGGCTCGGTTATTCCCGGTGTGGCTCCTCCTCTTTGCTTACGTCTTAGGAAGTCAAGGCTCTATAAAGTCTATGTAGGTAGTATCGTTCGCCATTTTTGTTCTTTCGTTGCCGAGCTACCAGACTAGGGATCTATTTGCCACACCGTTAAACATTATCATGTCGTAGCTCCTATGATAATAAATCAAACGCACTGTAATTCAGCAAATAACGTCCTCGTGTGCATTCTGCGAATGCCAACGAAAGAGCCAAAATGGCGGGATATTATATATTAAGTATTTATCCAGCCTTAGGAAATGCTTAACAACTTCATCAGCGAATCACAAGACGCACAAGTTTAAATGTAGCCGACCTGCAACGTGATTGGCTGCTGGAAATTAGAGCGACGGGATTATAGCTTATGAATTCCGTTCTGTTCGATTCGCTTTGATTTGATTCGATGCGCTGCTTTCTGCTAGCTTCTATTTTAAATACATTCTGGAGAGAAATTCTGGGTGAAACGAGCGTTGAGTGACTTCCGCCGATTTTGGAATAGATACCGACGCACTTGAACTGCCAACATAGAAAACAAAAAAATCACACTCAATCGCTTTCACCTTCATCTTGACGAAATAATAAAAGCCTAACCTAACCTAAGTGCGTCGGTGTCTATTCCAAAATCGGCGGAAGTCGCTCAACGCTCGTTTAACCAAATTCTGTTCGATTCGATTCCGTTAAGTGGAAGTGGGCCTTGACTCACCTCAGCTGAGCAGGGGAAGCAGCAGAAGAATGTCAAAACACGTATCAGTTGTCACATATATTGTACGACAAATATTTGATATGCAATGTATGTACTTTTGTGCATAAAAATGTATAAATATCTCAATTCTAAACACTAGTCCCAATACTAATTATTTAATTAATATTATGAATTTAAAAACGTAGCACATTACACAGCAAGATGAATGTCACTTATGTCCCGACCACTACAGGAACTTGATAAAATACCTTCGAAATGCCTTGGACTGAAAGTATTGAGTAGCAGAAATTGATGTGATCACTCGGAGAGCTGTAATAATAATTATTTACTTACTTTACTTTATTTATTTATTTATAATACTAATTATTTAATTAATATTATGAATTTAAAAACGTAGCACATTACACAGCAAGATGAATGTCACTTATGTCCCGACCACTACAGGAACTTGATAAAATACCTTCGAAATGCCTTGGACTGAAAGTAATGAGTAGCAGAAATTGATGTGATCACTCGGAGAGCTGTAAGCCCACCCTATCCACCCCAAATACGTACCTTACTTATATACGAAAATCGTCGTGCGTGAAAGAAGAATACCGCCATATTTTTTTTAATGTAACAGTAGGTTTCAGTGTTGCCAACATAGTAATAATATATACACTTAATCAAATCTTACCCAACCTTTCTCATAATACTACACACCTAATCAAATATAACCTAACCTGTCACAGAATACACACGTAATCTAACCTAACCTAACCTGTCACATAATACAAACCTAACCTAACCTAACCTGTCAGATAATACACACCTAATCTAACCTAACCTGTCACATAATACACACCTAATCTAACCTAACCTAATCTGTCACACAATACACACCTAATCAAATCTAACCTAACCTGTCATATAATACACATGTAATCTAACCTAACCTGTCACATAATACTGCGTGAACGAAGAATACCGCCATATTTCTTTAATGTAACAGTATGTTTCAGTGTTGCCAACATAGTAATAATATACACACCTAATCAAACCTTACCTAACCTTTCTCATAATACTACACACCTAATCAAATCTAACCTAACCTGTCACATAATACACACGTAATCTAACCTAACCTAACCTGTTACATAATACTGCGTGAACGAAGAATACCGCCATATTTCTTTAATATAACAGTAGGTTTCAGTGTTGCCAACATAGTAATAATATACACACGTAATCAAACCATCTCTAACCTTTCTCATAATACTACACACCTAATCAAATCTAACCTAACCTGTCGCATAATACACATGTAATCTAACCTAACCTAACCTGTTACATAATACTGCGTGAACGAAGAATACCGCCATATTTCTTTAATATAACAGTAGGTTTCAGTGTTGCCAACATAGTAATAATATACACACGTAATCAAACCTTCTCTAACCTTTCTCATAATACTACACACCTAATCAAATCTAACCTAACCTGTCACATAATACACATGTAATCTAACCTAACCTAACCTGTTACATAATACTGCGTGAACGAAGAATACCGCCATATTTCTTTAATATAACAGTAGGTTTCAGTGTTGCCAACATAGTAATAATATACACACGTAATCAAACCTTCTCTAACCTTTCTCATAATACTACACACCTAATCAAATCTAACCTAACCTGTCACATAATACACATGTAATCTAACCTAACCTAACCTGTTACATAATACTGCGTGAACGAAGAATACCGCCATATTTCTTTAATATAACAGTAGATTTCAGTGTTGCCAACATAGTAATAATATACACACGTAATCAAACCATCTCTAACCTTTCTCATAATACTACACACCTAATCAAATCTAACCTAACCTGTCGCATAATACACATGTAATCTAACCTAACCTAACCTGTTACATAATACTGCGTGAACGAAGAATACCGCCATATTTCTTTAATATAACAGTAGGTTTCAGTGTTGCCAACATAGTAATAATATACACACGTAATCAAACCTTCTCTAACCTTTCTCATAATACTACACACCTAATCAAATCTAACCTAACCTGTCACATAATACACATGTAATCTAACCTAACCTGTCACATAATACTGCGTGAACGAAGAATACCGCCATATTTCTTTAATGTAACAGTAGGTTTCAGTGTTGCCAACATAGCAATAATATACACAACTAATCAAACCTTAACTAACCTTTCTCTTAATACTACACACCTAATCACGTCTAACCTAACCTGTTACATAATACTACGCACCTGTAGTAACATTCCTCACACTTAGTATCATTTCATTTTCATGTATTGCCGGTTCTGCCAATTGTGTCGGTTTCCATCTAGTGGAAGTGGATCGTACTAATACTACTAATTTGAAGAAGAAGCAATGGCGACTTTCATAATAATTACATTTGACATGTTTCACGATATACTACTAAATGTGCTAATGTAGTAATAATTCTCTATATATGGTACAGTAAGAATTGAAATGTATTGTGGTTGTGATAAAAGTATTGAAAATTGGTTTATAGCGCCACATTGGCAGTGACAAAAATGTGCAATATTCGTTCAGTGGCCGGTGGATGCTCTACATTGACCCACAGCAATGAATAAGTTATTGGAAAAATTAACCTTAGCGCTTATTTATTGTATTTTTTATTCCAGCTGAGAATTCTTATCGAGGCTAGTGAGCCTTTTGTTGCTATTTTCTGTTAGCTTGTTAATTCTGTGATGAATTGAAGTGATAGACAAACGAAGATAGTCAGAAAGTTGTAGGCGGTTCCTTTATTTCGTTTTAAACCCATCATAGCAGAAAATACAGTTTCAGAAAGATATGTGATTGCTATTTCATGTAAATTTGGATAGAGACACTCTGTATGTGCTTTTCAACACAATCATGAAAATTACTCTCCTAAGAATATTTCCACTTTTATTCGTGATAAATGCTTAGAAAAGTAAAATGACAAATTCCAGGAAAATATCTCGTGGCCTGTTATAATTGATGCCATTGCCATGGCCTCGCTGTTCAAAAATACTGTTATACTGTATCTTAAATGTAGGCCTACAGTATCTCTGGAAGATTACTTTATCTTTACATTAAGTTCTGAAAATGCCCTCCCTCTGCTTCAAGGCACAGCTGAACATACTGTTCCGTGTTTCTGCCTGTTTTCTAGAGCATTACATCGACAATACTATCGATATTGCTTGCAATGTTCTCCAAATCGTTCGAAGTTCGAGGGCATGTAACATAGGCTCTTCCCTTCAGACAACCCTACAGAAAAAAATCTGGGGAGGTCAAATCCGGTGATCTTGGTGGTCATAATTTCTTAGAGATGATATGGTCTTGAAGGAAACTTCGAATCAGCGTCATGGACTCATTCTTCGCCATTACTTGCCTACTGATGTATTATGCTTGGTTTATTTGGCTATAGTTGAATCTGTTATCCAATATGGTATAACTGGATGGAGAGGCATTACAGAAACTGCTCTTCTTCCTCTAATTATGTTGCAAAAACGTATAATCAAAATTTGTTTGAAAAGGCGACTGGATTATCCAACAAATTTGATCCATTCCGAATTGAATGTTTTTAAAATTGACCAAATTTATAAATATACTTTAATGAAATTCTATCATAAAAATAGAATGAATTTTGTAGCTCAGCCACATGATCATAATACAAGACGAAATGAAATTCTTAATTTAGTTGAACCTAAATGTTTCACATCTGCTGCTTTACTACACAGCACAAATTATGGTCCACGTCTATATAATTCGATAATAAAATTTCATCCAGAATTGACTACTTTAAGCAATGAAATTTTCAGACCTAGAATTAAAAAATTTATATGACAGACTTCCCTGTATTATATTATGTATCATATATTATAAAACAAGGCTATTTCTATCCTAAGTATATTTTTTCTATCTTATCTTGGTTACTATACCAACATAACCTGTACTAATTATGCCACTAATAATAAGTTTAATATTAATCCACCAATCTCAACATCGTCTCTTTTTCACTCAGTTATTACTAGTATTATTATTTACTAATTTTATTATCACCTTTATGTGAGCTTTTTTCTTAAGTATTTTGTCTACAAAGTATGTATATCTATGTAACGGAACTGTCCCCGAACACGAGCTTTGCTCTTTCGGGGTACTTTAATATAACGTTTTTATGTATATGTTATTATTAAATAAATCTAAAAAAAAAAAAATAAATGTGACGTATGACAAGTGGCACTGTTCTGCTTGAAAGTACCCTTGATGCAGCTGAATATCATCCAGTTGCTCAACGAATTCCATGAAAATGAGTCAATACTGTGCCCGAGATTCACTATCCTATAAAAAAGAAACTGAACCCCACTATTGTCTCTGCTGATGCTACGCATCACATTCCAACTTGCATTGGGTGCATAGACACTTCAGGATGTTGTGTGGCCCAAATGCAGGTATTCTGTGAGTTGATATAGCCACACAAGTGAAAGCGTGCATCTAGAGGATTTGTTGGCATTACACAAGTTTCTGTCTTATTCACGTTCTACTGAACTCAGTGGCGGCTCCTGCATATTTTTTAAGAGGAGGAAAGAAGTCAACAGCGCAAAATGACACCTTCTTGAGAGAAACATGCTACAAATTAGTCTACATGCATACATGTAAGACCAGGTAGTGTTGGCCTTCCCTTTTGTATAGCAATAATCTGTTTTTATAAACTGAGTTTCCTAAATTTTCCAAAATATTATGTTTTCACTTCCATTCATTGTTGAATAATTGCACAAATTAACAATTACAAGGAAATTCACAACCCGCAGCATTTTTCACACACACTACAGCATCACACGTGTTGGAAGAGACCAGCTACTAAGACGTAACCGGAACCGTTTTACAAAAATCGGAATGGGAAATAATCTGTTAGGAAAGCGAGAACACTGCACCCACCATGTGGTCTGTGTTGCCACATGTACATTTTACAAGTTCAGTATCACATGCTTTTGAAGAATGTCAGTTCTTGTAAAGTCATACTACCGTTATTGTTCAAAGCTGCCGATGGCCGATTAATTTTTTATGTTAAACATAATGTAGTTTGCAGTACCTTCAATTCCAAATATATTTGTACAAAACTGACAACTTGGCTGTTGTCCTGACTAGTAGACAATGAATGGAAGTGAATTTCAGAGGCCAAAAAGATCTGTGATAACTAACTTAGAACTACTTTCTCTTTGTTTTATATAAATCCAACTTCAATTTTCAGATATCCTCAAAAGTCTTAAACCATGAATATAGCTTATATAAAGTGGAGTGAATAATATATTTTGATTTATAATTTTAACAAAAGTTTATATGGTGTCTTCCAAAGCTTTGCGTTAAAACTGTTTTTATTGTGCCTCCTCCTAGATGACGTGTTATAGTCTGGTTGAATGCAACATAGTTAGATGGCAGCGGTTTCTATTTCCCGTCCAAGCATTGATTCAGAGGAGGATCTCCTCCCTCTCCGTTCATTTACTTGCTTTAAAACTCTGCTTCTTTCTCTGGCCGCTAGCGCGCTGTTGTCTATGTGTGTTAACTGCAGTAGAGGAGGAATGGAGTGCCTTTCCTCTACACAGACAATCTCGCATCTTTCTCACAGTTTTCTAGCAGCACATGAGTGCGCGTGGTTTAAATCTCGATCAACCGAGGTTTTCTTATAGCTGTGAACTTAAAAATTATCGAATCTTCCTCGAATTTCAAGGCACATATTTTATTTGGTATTTACTTTCAAAATAAGAAAAATGTGAGGAGGACGTTCCTCCCTTCCCTCCCCCGAGGAACCGCCACTGACTGAACATGTTTTACTGTATAAATATTCCCTTATCCAATATTTATAAACATTTTATATTGATCTGATTGACTAGCGTAAGAAAGAAATCTTGGAAAGAAACAAGCAAGCAGCAGTAACAGCTGCAGCAGCTGCCGCTGCTGCTGGAGGGTCAGGTGGTCAAGGCAGCAGCTCCAGTTCAGCCAGTGCCATCACGTCTCCCAGTGACACCTCACAGCAGGACGCTCCAGATGACAAGTGAGTTCCTTACAGCTTAATATCAGAATCACTGTGTCACTTCTCAGATATTGATACAATTATTATATTTTCTGATTCTTAATATCTTCATTGTTTCTGCCCTTATGCATCTCCTTCTCTAACACCACCACCAGCACTAGCCAGGGCAATGTTAACAGCATTACAGGTCCCCGGGCAAATCAGTTACCAGGCCCTGCCTACACAACCACTCACAATCAATCAAACTCCTGTATCTCCTCATGAGGAGCATAGGGCATTCACAAAGTGCCTCCATCGGACCCTATTTGTAGCCAACTTCTTCACTTCGCTCCATGTTTTCCCCTCCCTAGCAATTTCCTCCAAAACTGTTCTCTTCCATGTATTTTTTGGCCTTCCTCTTGTCCTACTACCCTGGGGGTTCCAATCCAAAGCCATTCTTTCTACTGCTCCATCTTCTTTCCTGATTGTGTGCCCTACCCAATTCCACTTTCGTCTTTTGATTTCTATTGTGATTTCTTTCTGATTTGTTATCTTCTATAATTCTGAGTTTGTGATTATATCTGGCCATCTAATTTTTAAAATTCTTCGTAAACATCTATTAACAAATGTTTGCAGTTTATTTTGTATAATTTTACTTGTTTTTCATGTCTCACAGCCATATAAACAACCACTCACAAGACTGGCTAAAAATGTACCGTAAAACTACGCAACTATGGTCCTAGAGCGCAACTATGGTCCAAATGCACCTTCAAACCAAAATACATCTAACGCAGCCGTTGATGATATCTAGTGGTTGTCACTTGCATTTTAATCACTTATTACACGATGCTGTTTGTTCTAATAGTTTGCCAAAAGATTGCTACCCTTGTTGCGGCTGTGTATCTGCTGATTTCACACTAACAAGAGTGTATCTGTTGCATCGTCTGATAACTTTTATTCAGATATATTACTTCAAGGTAAGCTTTAGTTTAGATGCAGTCATATTTCAAAACGTAATGTTACTGTTACATGTTTTAGATATAGTTAAGTTTATATTTATATAAATTTTGAATTTAATGGCAAAAAATTTAAAATTTCGTACTTTGATTTCAACTATAGTCCAAACAATTTCTTGGACCATTCTTAAAAAACCGTGTTATTTTGTTCCAGGAATTCATCATGTCGCGTGATAAAGTGTCTAGAAGGAAGGTGGGTGGGCGTGCTTACAAGATGTATAGTGATTGTCAAATGGAACTATGTCTAGCTGATATAAAAAAAATGTGACTACACAGCGTGAAGCTTCTAAAAAGTATAAAATACCACGAAGTTCAATTATTTTGAGATTGAAGGCGATCTGACAAGACAGCGTTAGATCGCCTGATCGTCAGTGTATTTTTTCCGAAACAGATGAAGCAATGTTTATCCACCATGCTGAAGAAATGTGCAACTTCGGATTTCCAATAACAATTTTTGATTTAAGGTTCATCGTGAAAATGTATTTAGACAAAAAAATGTGTGATTGTGAATCAATTTGAGAATAATATCCCCGGAAAAACATGGGCAGACATGTTTCTGAAACGCCACAAACAAGAACTTTCTCAGAGATTCTGCAGCAACATCACGTGTGTAAGGGCTGCTATAGATGAAGAAACGATCCAGTTATTTTTCACTCACTTTAAAAAAGAAATAGAGGGTGTTCCAGCTCATCTGATCTACAAATACGATGAAACAAACCTGGTGGATGACTCAGGTAAAAAGAAAGTCTTAATGAAACGTGGTTGTAAGTACCCAGAAGCGATTAAGAATTCAACAAAGGCAGCTGTTAGTATAATGATATGTGGAAATGCTGCTGGAGATGCTTTGCCTCCATATGTCAACTACAGGTCCGAATATTTGTGGACAACATGGGCCGAGGGTGGGCCAGCGCACACTCGCTACAACAGATCACACTCAGGTTGGTTCGACACAAACAGCTTTGAAGACTCTTGGCCGGGAAGAATCAAGTCCACCAATTGCATGGCACGCTGTGGACTGTCTTGGAAGTGGCCAGAGAAAGAAGACTGTATCTTCTACCCAAACAAGGATATTAAATTCCCAATAAGTCCTCCATAAAAAATGAGTACAAAGAGGCCTTTATATTGTGTGCCGCAACTAGAAGATAGATGGGGAAAACCATTGAAGTAAAAATGTCAGTACAAACTTTTATTTAATTGTTTCACAATATTTATGATTTCTTATCTATGTTTTTTTTTAATCTTGACCAATGTATTTTCTTTTAATGTTCGACTGTGTTTGATAAGTTTCTAAATTGCATTATTTTTCAAGAAAATTTGCAATTTGTTTGCATTAAATTGTGTCTTTTTTTCCTAAGACATATGAGGATGCCATGTACTTCCAATAGAGTCTCTCAACTGTAGTCCAGTATTGATTTAGTATGGAATTTTTCACATGGACCAAAGTTGTCAACATCATATACAACAATGGTCCAATGTTTAATAAAGAATATATTAACAAATACTTGCCTTACACTTTTTATGATTAATAGGCTTTAAAAAAAACAACCTGCACTACCTAGACACACAAACAAAAGGCTGTTGAAAAGTATCCTACTTCAATTAGATAAGCTGTAAGTTAAAATGTCATAAATGTGGACCATAGTTGCGTAGTTTTACGGTAAATTACCTAAAAAATAAGGTTACCAGATGTCCCTGTTTCCCGGGGACAGTCCCCAAATTTTGTTTTTTGTCTCCAAACAAAATTCGTCCCCAGAATGTTCCCGGATTTAATAATTTAAGCCTAGATGTCCCTAGATTTCTAGTGTTAATTGTAATTTTATCAAAATCCTGTTCAATATCTCAGTGCTTAGAATATTCATTCACAAGATATCTATGGAAATATTGCTGAGACACTCCAGAAAGAGAAACATTTGAAGACAAAGTCAATTAAAATGTACATGGACTTTACCTGGATGAAATCATTTATTTGCTCAAATTTTTTTGCTTAAAGAAATATGTAAGTTCAGATAAAATAGCGAAGTGGACTGTAGAAAATGCTGAGCTTTGCCCAAAATGGAGTGAAACTTTTTAATTTTCTTCTGAGAAAATGATTCCCTGTGCACAACTCTAGAAGTTAATTGAACTATCTCTGTGTCTCCTGGAAATAATGCTTCAGTGAAGAGGTTTATATTCAATGAACATGATATGGACATCACAAAAATCCAGAATGAGTTCAGAAACTGTTCGAGCCATGCTTGTTATCTTTACCAACTTCAACATGACCTGTCAGGAATTTGCTGAAAAACTGGGATCCAGAGAAGATCTGCTTAAAATAATTGATTCTTCTGAAAATACAAGACATTAAAGTACTAATGAAGCAGAATGAATATTTAGTGTGTAGAAATTTAGAAATCTTCTCACTATTCGTGAGCTGCCACAAGGGACAAAGAGTACTTAACCATATAAATGTTTACAAGTTCAGTGAACTATTAATTTTGTTTTGACAATGAAACTCCAAGTACATAGCTGCAAATACATTTTGTGATTGGTGGAAATATACCTAGTTTTAGAGAGGCAAGTGTTACAAAAAAGTAAAGAATGCTAATGAACTTGGTTTCATTTCGAATATAGGTGATGCTTCAGGAGAGCAATTGATCCTTTCAATGCAGCTAATGTTACAATCGGAATAATAGATGTAGGTATTCCAAGCCTCTTAAACACATCTTTCATGAAGAGAGTAGCGGTACCTCTCGCTGCAACCAGAAGTCCGATCACTTCAACTTCAAGAGTGAATATTTTAATTTTTGGAAGTGTACAAAAACAATACGAGTGAATGGCAAACCAAGAGAAATCTTAAAAATAGTTTTTTCACAATTGGTATCTGTCCCCGGAAATTATGAAAAATACCTGTTAACCTTACTATAAAATAAACTTATGTTTATTAGTACCTACAACAAAATCGAAAGTTTTGATATGAAAAAAAAACATGATGTACAACAAAGATTAATCATTACAAAGGTTTTGACAATATAACATGAGTCTTGAACTTTAAAAACAAAAATTTAAACATAAAAACTGTCCTTGGTTGGTAAATCATACTGAGTGGGATAACACAGGCGCACATTGTGATGTTGTGAAGACCATGGATAATGATGACGACTAAACCAGAGATAAAAATGGTGATTACAACGAAGCTACCATTAAGAAAGTCCAGGAAAACAGAGAGAGTCTGGAATTGAATGGGTTACATCAGCTGCTTGTCTATGCGGATGACGTGAATATATTAGGAGAAGATCCGAAAACTATTAGGGAAAACACGGAAATTTTACTGGAAGCAAGTAAAGAGATAGGTTTGGAAGTAAATCTCGAAAAGGCAAAGTATATGATTATGTCTCGTGACGAGAATATTGTACGAAATGGAAATATAAAAATTGGAAATTTATTCTTCAAAGAGGTGGAAAAATTCAAATATCTTGGAGCAACAGTAACAAATATAAATGACACTCAGGAGGAAATTAAACGCAGAATAAATATGGGAAATGCGTGTTATTATTCGGTTGAGAAGCTTTTGTCATCTAGTCTACTTTCAAAAAATCTGAAAGTTAGAATTTATAAAACAGTTATATTACCGGTTGTTCTGTATGATTGTGAAACTTGGATTCTCACTTTGAGAGAGGAAAAGATATTGAGGGTGTTTGAGAATAAGGTGCTTAGGGAAATATTTGGGGCTAAGAGGGATGAAGTTACTGGAGAATGGAGAAAGTTACACAACACAGAACTACACGCATTGTATTCTTCACCTGACATAATTAGGAACATTAAATCCAGATGTTCGAGATGGGCAGTGCATGTAGTACGTATGGGCGAATCCAGAAATTAATACAGAGTGTTAGTTGGAAGACCTGAGGGAAAAATAACTTCGGGGAGGCCGAGACGTAGATGGGAGGATAATATTAAAATGGATTTGTGGGAGGTAGGATATGATGCTAGGGACTGAATTAATCTTGCTCAGGATAGGGACCGATGGCAGGCTTATGTGAGGGCGGCAATGAACCTCCAGGTTCTCTAAAAGCTATTTTTAATTAAGATTACAACGAAGCAAAGGATATGATGCTGACACTAAGGATGATGATGACGACTAAAATGCCAAGAATGACATGAAAGTACGACAACAAGGCCAAGAATTACAATGATGATTATTATAGTGATGTATATAAAATAAGTATCTAAGTATTTATGAAATGTTATTTTCTACCATTTTCCCACAGTTCAGGTATCAAATAGTCTAACCACTGGACATAAATAACCACTGAGTTTATTTGTATGTCATAAAATGACTTAGCAATCTAAAGTAATCTATTTTTCTTGTTATACTAAATTCGTTACATATATCTGTGGCCGGGAGAAAAAAGGTCTTAAGTAAAAATTGTATACTTTTCAGGAGAGCAGTAGAAAGATTGGAATTGGTGTCAATTATGGAGTTTTTTAATTAAGAGGTTTTCCTGGATATTATTTGTTTATATTTCTTCTAAAATGGGTAATGTTGCTCATTTAACAATTTTCTTGATTGTTTCCAAAAATAGCCGCACTTAAGCCCTTTTAAGACTAGAAGCCAAACTGAGTAGAAGGGACTATTAAACATAAGAACTTTTTCATGTCTAAATAAATGAGAAATGTAATTTATTAGGAATGCAAAATGGGTCTTAAACAATTACAGGATTGTTTACCTGGTGCTTAAAGTTTTAAAAGGAAAGGGCATCAGTATATGATAAAATGGCTAAAATACAAGTTAGACCTTTTTAATAGGGAAGCATGGAAAGTAAACATATGATGGTTTGTAAGGAATAAAGTATTAAATATTCTTAAGTCCTTTATTCTGTGCGTGCTCGATTCAAAAAGTACTTAGGACATTTGGTAACGCTCTATAAATCCAGTCAGGAGTCTTATTTGACTTCAGCCGTTTTACCAGATTGTAGAAAATTGGTTCCGCTTTCAGAATATATAAAAATCTCATTTTCACAAAAAATTGACTTAAGACCTTTTTCCTCCCGGCCACATATACAGGGCTACTACAAAGGCTTTACCTGATTCCATAGCCTTGTATTATGAAACGTATGAGACATACATTATTGAGAGTTATACCAATAAAAAGAGAAACTCATCAAGTTTTTGGTCCATCAACTGCTACAAGTGCTCGATGTGACCTCCTCGACAAACATCCACTCGGTAGTCTAACTCCTGCCACACCCGCTGGAGCATATCACGATCAACTCTAGCCACTGCCACACGGATCCGGTTATTAAGTTCTTCAAGATTAACTGGCAAAGGAGGTACATACACTTGATCTTTGACAAACCCCCATAGAAAAAATCACAGGAAGTCAGATCTGGCGACCGAGGAGGCCAACGGAGAACACACCGATCGTTGTTAGAAGCCCGTTGATGTGGTTGATGCCTCAGTTACATGAAGATAAACCAGGGTTTTTATTTCAACAAGATGGGGCTCCACCACATTTCCATCTGGAAGTGCGTGAGTATCTTAATGAGCATCTACCACAACGTTGGTGTGGACGGGCTTCTAACAACGATCAGTGTGTTCTCCGTTGGCCTCCTCGGTCGCCAGATCTGACTCCCTGTGATTTTTTCTATGGGGGTTTGTCAAAGATCAAGTGTATGTACCTCCTTTGCCAGTTAATTTTGAAGAACTTAATAACCGGACCCGTGCGGCAGTGGCTAGAGTTGATCGTGATATGCTGCAGCGGGTGTGGCAGGAGTTAGACTACCGAGTGGATGTTTGTCGAGGAGGTCACATCGAGCACTTGTAGCAGTTGATGGACCAAAAAACTTGATGAGTTTCTCTTTTTATTGGTGTAACTTTCAATAATATATGTCTTATACTTTTCATAATGCAAGGCTATGGAATCGGGTAAACCCTTTGTAGTAGCCCTGTATAATGGAATACAGTATTCTACTGAAGAATTCATTTTATGCTGTCCAATAAAGAAATGCACTATCTCTTCACTTTCAAGGGAAAATATAGTTTGTGCTGATATGTGTGTTCAATATTAATGTCACAATTTGCTCACCAGGATGTGCATCTTCTGCCTATCACGAGCAGATTCATTTACTGAGGAAGGTCTGAATATCCACTATTGGCGCTCATGTCCGATGCTGACTAGATGCACACATTGTAAGCAAGTCGTGGAGATTGCCAGTCTGTCCCAGCATTTGCTAGGTAAATGACACTTGGACATTATAGACTACATTCACTGCTGTAAGTAATGTGCAAAATATTTAAATATGCCTATTAGGGTGTTTGAGTCTCTAATTCTGGAAATAATGGCCGTACCGCGGAACGGGATGCGGCCCTGTATTCCCCCTTGACTTGCTTCTTACACGATAGCATCAAAACGGCAATCGCGAACACTTTCTGATTTTCGAGAAAAAAAGGGGAAGGGTTTAAACCACTATTCCGCCGACATTCTAGCCGCCATAACCCCGCAGTACCTATAGTTACAACAAAGCCGATGAGTGCGTTGAATACAGCTCGTCGAACTCTATCTCCAGTATAAAGGACAACTCTCTATCCCCGCGCGTTTGGACGGGAGAGGCTTCGTGTAAGACTCCATTTTATGTCATGTGCCTATTCAGCAATATTTTCGATGCTGTATATATTTTAACCAAAAAACGCGTTTGAGTACTTTAAGATACAGTACCAAAAATTTGCCTTTTATGTTAACAATTTTAACTTATGCAATGTGCTGATAAATAAATTGAGTAACCCATAAAATTTTTTATATTCAACTTTTTAATAACAATTCCCATATATCATTTCAGTAATTTAAATTTCACTTTATATCAGTAATTGATTAACTAGTGGACTTAGGTACTTGTAACATAAATAGCAAACTTCTCTGCCTGTTATGTGGGTGCGTTTGATTGTTGAAAGGTGTTGAAAAGTGGAGTCGAATAGTGTGTGTGTACTGAAATTGATCTGTGTGTTGAGAATTTGATCGGGGTGTGTTTTAGTGTGTTTCAAAGCTATTTAGACTTTACATTGCATATTATGTCCTTTTTTCTAGCTTCAGTATTATATTAACTTGCATAATAGAGCCTTTTATGAATGTTGCTTTGTAGAATCTGGTATTTCCAAGCTATTTATCTATTGAGGCAAAAATAAAACTGCCAGTACTATGGTTTCGTGGCATCTTACCTGACAATTGGTCTTTGAACTTTCCACTAAACTCTCCCTTTGTTACACTGGAATTTCCAACCCCCAACTCTCGCTTGTTACAAGCTGGAGAACAAAATATTGAAAGAAAGTAAGGCGGAAGCAGCATGCTTGTAAACTGCAATTTAGAATTTTGTATACTTTTGTGTCAAATTGTGAAGTATTGCTATATCTCCTGTTGGAATTGCAAGAAGAGATCTGTTGTTGATGTTTTCTAATGCCAGGCGTTTGACAATAAAGTCATTTGACCTCTTGTGCTCCAATATTTTTCAAAGATATTATCATGGCCAGCCACTGAAGCACAGATTTTGAGGTGTTCCGAATCCATTTCTTGGTTTGAGTTGCATAATGGGCAGTTAGGGGACTGATATATTCCAATTCTATGCAGGTGTTTGGCCAAACAATCATGGCCTGTTGCCAATCTAAATGCAGCTACAGACGATTTTCATGGTAAATCGGGAATTAACTGTGGATTTTGATGCAGAGAGTTCCATTTTTTCCATTGAGATTGGTTAAATGGCAAGTTGTAGCCGATTTAAGTGAACACCATATTTTAACGTTTTGGTGGCTACTTCATTCACACACAACCCCCAGAATGTCTGGAGGACCACACCTGCTGCTGGTCGACGGGTCCATTGGACCTAGCTGGGAGATCTTGTTGATCACCAGCTTTCCCTCCTTAAGCCACTGGAGGACGATTTTAGTGCCATAGCAGGTCAGCACTAGGAACAGAGAAGTAGAAAGAGGAGGAAGGAAAGGGAAATGAACCCCTAGGCCTCGAATGCTCTAATGCCGTCGGGGTCGAAGAAAGTAAGAGTTCAGTCAGAGGACTGGATAGGAAAGGGTAAAGAGGGAATTAGGTATTGGATAGAGGAAAATTATACCAAATTCAGTCATTAACTCATTAAGCTGACCAGTGCTAATGGATGAGTAGCCCCTCCCTTTAGTTCAGCTTGTAAAATTATGCTTACTAACAGCTGCACCACGGGAAGGTAGGGATGGGACATTGAGTATTTGTGCAGGTTGGTTCCTTAAAGCCTTCAATGGGAAGGATTAATGGCTCTCCCCCCTGTATCCGACAGATACCCTTTTGCAGCCGCAAGAAGAGATGTTGTGCCAAAATGGATTGAGGGAAAGGAATTTCTAAAGACAGACGGTGATGTAGGCTTGTTTATTGTGATTGTTGTAATAAAGACGTAAGTACTTGTGTATTTTGGGGCGTGTGATAGCATCGCGGTTAAGGCATAATGCTGCAACGTCGAAAGGTGGCGAGTTCGATTCCCAATGGAGTCATGGTCATGCGGAAATACAGTAGACTTACAATTCGACCTCACTTTATTTCAAATTTCTTCATTTAAGAATGCAACTATCACTTATTGTAAGGTAGAAAGATCATTTGCTTGTTCAAGAACGAGCTTCAGATAAACACATGAGCTAAAGTGAAGAAAATCTGAGAAATCAGTTGTAGTATGCTGTTTCAAAATGAAATAAAAATGTAACATTATGTAGAACTCAATGTTCACAGCTCATACGAGTATTTTCACTATTTTTTTCGCTTCATGGTGCATGTTTTGTCATATGATAGTGCATGAATGTTTTAAGGTTTGATGGTGCATGGAAATCCGGGCTCTAATAATCACTAATCAATAAAAATGTTTCATGTCGAGACATTGGTACAGGTACCTTCAGTTAAGTAATTTGGTAATACATGTTGGTGTGTGATTTATATATGTTATAGACAAACGAGGAATTTATTTCATTCGTACACTACTTTTAATGATGACAATGATACTTTTAGTAAATCTAATTTGCATTATGACTTACAGAAGAATGTGAGATGCGAGAGTCATACCGGAAGTGTGAAAAATGCACAGAAGCAGTCTCTTATGAGCACTTTGAGCAGCACAAATCAGACTCCACGTGCAATCGTGAGTAGTGGTATTTACTTGTAATGTTGTCCAATGATTTGATATGGAGCATGTTACAGCATGTATAAAAATTTACAGTATGTAAAAATAAATGTACAATGTACCAACCTAATGTGTTCTAGTAACTTAGTTATAACTAGGGAACGGAATTTGGAGTAGTAATAGCTAGTATTGGCATCTACACAGTCATTTGTTTACAACCCTTTATACCAAGTCCTCCCCTCCATGACATACTCGCAGATCTCTGCATGTCAACAACAGGTGAACGGGACAGTTGTCGCATAAGAACTTCCAACGTGCAGGTTTGCAGTTCATAGTAGTGAAGTGCAGGTACAATGCCGAAAGTGAAACCAACTAACAATACAAAATTAAGAGTTGGGGGTCATGGTTAGAAGCTTGCAATTATTACGCACATCACCTCCAATCTGTGAAGAAAATGGTCCAGTCTTTCGATCCGGATGATACCGTTGCGATTCAGATACGCCAGGAACTGTTAAATGATAGAACAATCGAGAAAGAAGTCATGGATATTAAGCCAAATTTTGGATATTTACCGGATGCCATTATTCAATTGGAAAAGTCAGGAGTACAACTAGTTGAGCAAATAAATATTATGAGGACTATTGTAGATAAACTGAGTGCAGTAGAAGGTGAAATAGGAAAACGTGTTGGTGAAAAAATGAACAAAGTTTTGATTAAAAATGATGGATACGATATTCTTAGTCGGATTTCAGATGTACTAACAAAGACGTTTCCCAATGACGTCAATCAACATGTGAATTTAATTGACGTATCTTGTTTCAAGTACTCTCTAATTGTCTCTGCAGATGGAGAGCGGAGTTTTTCCATGTTACAAAATTTCCTTCCTTGCAACAGAGCAAAGTTGTATTTTGAAAATTTGAAAATAATATTTACAATTTATTATAACAAGGCATAACAAGGCATAGCATTAATTGAAAATGCCATTTCGTTTGGATCTACATATTCAGAGGCGAGTTCCATACAGAAGACAACTGTCTATCAACATAAATATGTCCACTGGCATGCGAAGATGCAGCGGTTCATATTTAATTATGTATATTTGTAATGTTGTTTATTGGTGTCTTGTGCGTTGCGAAGAAAAGCACATGTAGTTCAAAAAGAAATGCAGATTATGTATGTAGTCACTATATGTCATTAAACTATAACATTTGTTTATTCTGAAATATATTTACAGACGTTGCGTGTAAGTTTGTATGAAGTGGACTGTACTCTTCCATGCACCGTGACGCAGCTCACTTGACAGTCACTGAGCTATGAATATCTATACTACGTTTCACCATTCTTTATAATACTCCAAATCCCTTTCCCTGGTTATAACATATACCGGTAATACACAAAATAATTACATATGTGGAGCTGGTGTTCATAACACAACATGTCCACCATAGTACATTTTTTTAGATAACAGAATAGGCAGTTCTTTTCATTCTCTATTTGAAAAGGTATTGTACTCCTTACATATCACATCAAGTCCCCTAGTTTGTAAAACGCCAAAAGAAGGTGTTCATTCTAAATAATTGATTAAATGGCGATCTTATTCGTGTTAATTATGTAAGCATGTGTGGCTTACAGTTATTTCGGTGCTACTTGACACCATCCTCAGAGCCTACTAGATCTCAGTGCTATCTCAACTTCGCTGCCTGTTGTGTGGGTGCGTTCGTGTGATGAAGAGTTGTGTCAAATAGTGTGTGTGTTCTGAAATTGATCTGTGTGTTGAGAATTTTATTGGGGTGTGTTTTAGTATGTCTGTATATTTCATATTGTTCTAGTGTGTTGAGTTTTTGGTTTTTGGGTTGTATGTGTAGGATTTCCATGTCTGTATTTATGTTGTTTTATGTGTGGTTAGCATTAGTTATGTGTTCGGCATATGTAGATGTATTGTGTCCTCTGGTTATTGCTTTAATGTGTTCTTTGTATCGAGTTTGGAATGATCTGCCTGTCTGTCCAATGTAGAAACTGTCGCAACTATTGCATGTGAGTTTGTATACACCTGTGTGGTTGTATTTATTTGTTTGTGTTGTTTGTGTGTTGAGATGTCTTTGTAGTGTGTTTTCTGTTCTGTATGCTATGTTGTATTTCTGTTTTCTGAATGAGGATGCGATCTTGTGTGATGTATTTCTTGTGTTCTTGTGTTTGTGTTGTTTTTTTTGTGTTTTTTGTGTTTGTTGAGTTTTTGTTTTGTCTTCCTTATGATGTTGTCTATTATGTTTGGATTGTAACCGTTTTCTTGTGCTATGTATTTGATTGTGTACACTTCTTCATTGTAGTGTTGTTGGCTCATGGGTATGTTGAGTAATCTGTGTACCATTGTCCTGAATGCAACATGTTTGTGTTGTGTGGGGTGATTAGATGTGTTGTGTATGTGTGTGGTGGTGGTGATTGGTTTTCTGTATATTTTGAAGGTGTGTTTGTGTATTCATTCATTGTGTGTTCATTATATTCGTAACATGTCCACCCACTGTCATGATTTAAACCATTTTCAACATGTCCTCGTCAGCCAATGAGAAGGCTCCATAGCAGCTCTGTGATACTTTTAATCAAAGTGGACAATGATAAGGATTGTTGTTGGATACAAAAATCGTGGATTCCGAAAGAAGAAAGCAGAGTCCTAAACATTCTAAGAAAAGGTTAGATTTGTTAATAGGAAAAAAATTCCCACTAAGAGAACGAAGTGTTTTTATGATCTTATGAAAAAAAGAAACATTTACAGACACACCCAGTCTTTGCTTTGACATATAGCAGGTCCAACCTCTGCCCAACATTTCCATTCAGATAGTATATTATAGCAGGCAAATTGGATTTTACAATATTTGTATCCTAAAGATGAAAAAAAGAATCCGTAATTTGCGTTATTTTTATGTTTGGAATGATCCAGTCATAACATATATTACAAAAAGTAACATGTCCAAGTTATATTTCATTATAAATCATAAAAAATAAGTCCACACCTGTGGAGTAACGGTCAGCACGTCTGGCCGCGAAATCAGGTGGCCCAAGTTCGATTCCCGGTCGGGGCAAGTTACCTGGTTGAGGTTTTTTCCGGGGTTTTCCCTCAACCCAGTATGAGCAAATGCTGGGTAACTTTCGGTGCTGGATCCCAGACTCATTTAACCGGCATTATCACCTTCATTTCATTGAGATGCTAAATAATCTAAGATGTTGATAAAGCGTCGTAAAATAACCTACATGGTGGACATGTTGCATTTTGAACGCCAGGTCTACATAGAACAATTTAAATGTCTTTACAACAATTTATATGAGCTGGCAATCAAAATTTTGCTGTTCATTTCCAGCTGCTGAACCACCATCAGCATCAAACCACTGTCCACTGTGTCACTGTAACATCCCTCCCTATGAGGATGGATGGAGACAGCATCTCATGGGGCTGCCGTGCCCCAACCATCCACGCAAGAAGCATTTGAAGAACCGTACGTAACAACCAACTAAATGTGTAGCTTATCAGTTCATAACCCTGCAGCCCACACACAGATGGCGAGGTTTGAATGCTATGCATATCTGGAACGGGTGATAAGGAATGCGAAGCAATCATCTTGACTTCTTTCCTCATCATCATATTCTTCTCTTAGCTTCACCTTTTGCAACTGCCAGTCACATAAGTGAGACGTTAATGACTGATTGACCCAACTTCAACTCCGAGTCATCCTCAGTTCTTGTCAATAAATTTGTTATGCAGCCTACTGATTCAAACCCGAGGGTGATGAAAATTTAAGAACTAGGGAGCTATCGTAGATTTATGGTATGGAAAAGAATTTCATGCCTAAATGCAAGACCTCGACACAAAATTGATCAGCCATTTCTCTCTCACTGAACAAATCAACTCTACTATAGTCCCGACGCTGTTATTTCCGGCGTGACTCCACCCCTTTGCTTGCGTCTTAGAAAGTGAAGGCTCTATAAAGTCTAGGTAAGTAGTATCGTTCGCCATTTTTGTTCTTACGTTGCAGAGCTACCATACGAGGAATCTATTTGCCACACCGTTAAACATTATCATGTCGTAGCTCCTATGATAATAAATCAAATGCAATGTAATTCAGCAAATAACGCCTTCGTGTGTTTTCTGTGAACGCCAACGAAAGAGCTAAAATGGCGGGCGATTATATTAAGTATTTATCGAGGCTTAAGAAATGAATCAGCGAATCACAAGACGCACACGTTTAAATGTAGCTGAATTGCAACGCGATTGGCTGCCGGAAATTAGAGCGACGGGACTATAGTCATCTTTCTTGCACATCATTGCCGGAGCATCAGTCGATCTAGCCATCTTTTCATTACATCTAGCAGGTGTATCTTCAATAATTATTGATGATAAGTAATTATTAGAAAATGTGTATAATTCTTCAATTATTGATTTTCTTTATACAGATTTTTTTTATTATTTTATCTTTTATGCTAAAATTAATTAATTGTTTTTGTACATACCTCTCTATCTCACAATTGGAATTCTTAATTCTGTCAGGGTAGCAACGTTCAGAAAAATTTGAAAGACATGTTGGTTCAGAAAAGTGTGAATACAATTAATAATTATATATAAGTTTTCAGTCAAATACACTTTTCATTTTGTGAAGTCAGATAATCTGTTACATCACAATATTTAGTACGAAGTCACTAATAAGTTTTAAAAAGAGATGGAAAAGCTGTGATGCAAATGCTGTTGATAGGAGAACACACAGTCTAATTCGTCGTGGTGAATGCCATAGTTGTCTGAATTAAACTGCGTGTTCTCCTATCAACAGCATTTGCATCACAGCTTTTCCATCTCTTTTTTAAACTTATACATTATATTTAACATTTTAACATAGTTAATATCAAACTGTACAAATTTAATTTTAATGACACGACCTAATGAGAATACTTAGCCTTTAATTGTATAAGGTTAATATCATGCTGTGCCTTCTCCTTGTCTTATATATATATATATATATATATATATATATATATATATATATACGAGAATCTAGCATCAGTGTTCAGCTTTACCATGTACAGCTTATCTCAAGAGGCACGAAACTTATATAATTGTAAATGCCAGCACGTGCATTACTTACTATATTATTAATTGTCAGATCAATTTATCACCTATTTTTTAAATTGTTTGCATCTCATGCACCTGAAGATGACTTTTTAAAGTCGAAAATATTAGTGACTTCGTATTAAATATTGTGATGTAACAGATTATCTGACCTCACAAAATGAAAAGTGTATTTGACTGAAAACTTATATATATAATTATTAATAGTTCAGAAAAATATTGATTGATCATATCTGCAGATGTTAATAGTGACGCAATCAATCAATTTTACAAAATTTGTACACTCAAGTTTATCTCAAGATATCATATTTTAATCAGAATTGAATAGCATCATGCATGGCCTCCCTCAACGAATAATTTTTATTCCACGTAGTCTTTTTTTTTTTTCCTAGTATACACAGTCCCTGGATACCAAAACAAAACACGCTAAACAAGAGATACAAATACAAAGCAAATTTCTAACTTAAAACTCTCATAAAAAAGTTTTTTCGGAATATTTATAGCTTTCGGGTGTTAAATATTACAGTACTTGGTTAACTAATTTCAGCTTGTTATTGGTAATTTTCAGAAGTAATATAGTGTTAAAAGTTGTGTAATCAAGATGTATAAAAAAGTTTTAATTTATTCAATTATGAACTAGTGTGCCACAAAATAATGTATAAACCTTTGCGAAATTTCATGTTTAAACCTTGGGCCATTTGCACCAAGCAGCAACCCCAGAGCCTTGCTATAAACATCTTCATTTCGCTATTGATACATAAATTACTAATACTGCACTAATATGAGAATGGAATTTTAGCAGTCACGAATTGAACATTTATTTTCCGAATTCAATTTTTTTGTTGCCAAGGCGACCTGGCACTTGAGAATTGTCCAGCCTTGCACATCTATATGTATAATTTGAACTGGTAATGGAAATTACGGGAAAACGGCTGGACGGATTTTAATAAATGACCCCTCATTTTGAAGCTTGGAACTCAAAGTTTTTCAGAAAAATAGTAGTTTTCAGTGAACTGTCAATTTTTAAACATAATTTTTCTATTTTCCAAAATCCGTCTGTCGTCAGTTTTGAGAACTAGCTAATAGCATTCATGGCCGACTTGATATTCCCTTCGCTTTTTTGTAAAGGAGAAGCGAAGCGAGCATCAAGTCGGCTGTATTGCATTTCAGAATAAAACAAAACACACTACAGTAAACAATATTACACGAAGGCCATGATCTGCAAGAATGCTGACATATTTAGAGCTCAAATTAAATTGGTTATTAAAAACTTAATTTACTAAAAATAATTTACAGGTTCGATTCTGTGGTGTGTAATTTTCTTGGTACAGCTGTGTATTGGATATTAAAAACTACAAAGCTTGAGGTGGTTTGATGACATTATTACCATTAGAAATGAAATATTATTGTAGTTAATGCCATGATGTAACTATTTTTCATTAATTATACATAATAATCCTATATTGATGATATGAAAGTGAAACGTTTTGGGGTTATATAAGTAGATGTAGAGAATAACTTAAATTAGATTTTGATTTCTATATTTTACTGAGTGGTGGCTATATAGTATATATAGTATATGTTACTGAAAGCTATAAAACTTACGTAAGATAATAATATTATTAAATATAAAATATTTTTATAATTATTAATCAAGTGGGTTTGGGTCTTTTTCATATATTTAATGGCGGTGTGGTGTAGATATTTATATGCGTGGTTCTCTTCAGTATTGGCTCGAGAGAGAGTATCTTTCATTGTTATGGAAGCAAATAGCTTTCCGAATGTCTGGTATTCTTCATTGAAAATAAATCTGAAAAATGTTTATTTGAACGTCTAATGAACTTAGTTTGCAGTATTTGCTGCACAAGCCAATAGTTATGCATATATTGTCTCTTTTACTTAAAATTGTCTGAAGAATAACAGTGTATGTACGAATTAAACTTTATGAATTAATTCTTAGATTATTTCTGATTTTGTTGGGGCCTAATTTTATTGTAGGTATAGTTAAAACAAATTATTTACAGTAGAAATGTTTCTTCTCTCAATGTAGTCGGAATAGAGTTGCAGTTACAACTGAAATTTTTGAATTTAAATACTATTATAGTCACAATCATGCCATGGTATTAAAGAAAAATTTCACAACCTCAAGCGGGATTCGAACCTGTGACTTCCTGTACTGCGGTCAGGCGCTCTACCACTGAGCTATCGAGTTCGTCTCACGCCAAAGGCTTGGAATTATCCTTTCATACTGGCGACTCTGTTATAGAGTACTGTCCATAGCGTCTGATCTAGTTAGCACTGCCTATGGGTGGGAAGAAACTTTACAAATGTAATCTTCACCTTACGATGTAAGATCGTAAGATGAAATGTTTACTAAGACATTCAAAATAATTTCTATGCATAGCAGGCGGTGCTAATTTAATAAAAAGTAATCCTTGTTTAAATGAAGAACTTACTTTTTTATTTTTTTCTAGGTTCCAAATCACCGTCCACAGAATCGAAAGATATAACAGCAACGCAGTCAACATCATCAGTTCATAAATCTCCATACTGACAGGATCACCTCCAGCAAGACCTCTAAAATTTCCATTGCGTCCTCCATAGCCTCAACATTTTAGTACAATTCAGTCTCAACAAATGAAATGGTTATCTTCCTCACAAGTGTGAAGTGTGGACTTTTCAACGAAAGCAAAGACCAGATACAGAAATTGATACGAGTTCTTCCATCCAACAAACTGCATCATTACAGAAACAAATTACATAATTCTGTGTAGAGTGGGGCATAATTTGCTTTACAAAAGCTTACTATTGTATTAGAATCTCACGTATTTCACTTGGTTACCAGTACATTATTTAAATATTCATAAATATGTCTACTTCTGCCAATCTTTATTACATGATAAGGGAGACATGACAGAATACAAACCGCACAATATATGACCCATCCAGAGTTTAACCTGAGTTGCTATCAGTATGCAAGCATCAGGGGCGGCTCTATAATAAGAACTGCAGAGCTGCAGAACCGCCATTTAAATGGACCTGAAAAAATTTAAAATGTAAAACGTGCTTTTATGTAATCTAGTTCATTGTTTCATTTATTTTTCCAATTCATTCTCCTTCGATTCGAGATTTTACTGTCTGTAGGAGCCTTGAACTGTTCGAGAATTTTAGCTGTACTGTACTTTTCGGATCTGTGATCGGCAGTTCCTGGAGCTCAACGTAGGGTAGGCGACAGCAGAAAACTGGTTTTCTTCACTGTCCCATAAGACTGCATTAGAGCTGCAACCGAAGCAGCTCTCTCCGAATATACAAAAGAACCGCCAACACCCTCATCTCTTTATGACCTGCGTTAGAACACATAGGCTTCTGGACTACTGAATATCATTACAGTTCCAGTGTGTTAAGTATTGTGGGTGGTGTGATGTGATTAGTCAGTGTTCTAAGGAAATATTTTATATTAAAAATGAATGAAATGAAAAACTAATCGACTAACCCTTTTCGAAATTGAAAGAGAAAGTGCTTGTTAATTTAAGAAATTAGGACGTCCTACAAAAAATTTAAATATTGAAATTTCTGAAAAAAAAAAGTCGAGGAAATCATGTAGCCTAATAGTCATTTTAATACCGAAATGTGTAATAATAATAATAATAATAATAATAATAATAATAATAATAATAATAATAATAATAATGATTTATTTTAGCTGGCAGAATTAAGGCCGTAAGGCCTTCTCTTCTACTCAACCAGCAAAAAGAGTAATGGAAACTGTTGGTTTTTTGCTGTGCTCATGAAAACGCTTTCTGTATTCTGTTTAGAGGAGAAAATACATGGACAAATACCGGAGTGAAGGATTTAGTTAATTTGACTTAAAAAAACTAGAAAAGCATGTGGGGCACATCTCCACTACGTGAGTAGTTGTGGGAGAGATGCAGCGCACGGATGGTTGGAGTACAATTTCGGGTGCACAGTCAACTTCGAGAAGGAGCTGCAATTACACGCATTACCCGATTTAGATGCAATAAACAGCATGAGTTTTCTAAATGCAATATTTTTCATGCAGAACTGCCAACCTTTGTAACCGCGGGCCGCTACTGGCAAGCATTCTCTTCCAGTGAGGAACCAAATAGCATTCAAACTGGAATGAAGAATTCTTGTATATGATAATTTTGTAAAGACGTATCATGGAAAAGAAGCCAAAGGAAACCTCGTAGAAACTATGCAAATTGCACAATATTAAAAAGATACCAGTGTATTTCAAACTATAGTACATAGGTAAGAAGCAAGTAGAGCGATCGGTTTGAAAGTAAATCCCGAAAAGACAAAGTATATGATTATGTCTCGTGACCAGAATATTGTACGAAATGGAAATATAAAAATTGGAGATTTATCCTTTGAAGAGGTGGAAAAATTCAAATATCTTGGAGCAACAGTAACAAATATAAATGACACTCGGGAGGAAATTAAACGCAGAATAAATATGGGAAATGCGTGTTATTATTCGGTTGAGAAGCTCTTATCATCCAGTCTGCTGTCCAAAAATCTGAAAGTTAGAATTTATAAAACAGTTATATTACCGGTTGTTCTGTATGGTTGTGAAATTTGGACTCTCACTCTGAGAGAGGAACATAGGTTCAGGGTGTTTGAGAATAAGGTGCTTAGGAAAATATTTGGGGCTAAGCGGGATGAAGTTACAGGAGAATGGAGAAAGTTACACAACACAGAACTGCACGCATTGTATTCTTCACCTGACATAATTAGGAACATTAAATCCAGACGTTTGAGATGGGCAGGGCATGTAGCACGTATGGGCGAATCCAGAAATGCATATAGAGTGTTAGTTGGGAGACCGGAGGGAAAAAGACCTTTAGGGAGGCCGAGACGTAGATGGGAGGATAATATTAAAATGGATTTGAGGGAGGTGGGGTATGATGATAGAGACTGGATTAATCTTGCACAGGATAGGGACCGCTGGCGGGCTTATGTGAGGGCGGCAATGAACCTTCGGGTTCCTTAAAAGCTATTTGTAAGTAAGTAAGTACATAGGTAATTAACATTGCTACAAGAAATCCACGTATAAAAAATTGAAAGTGGAATTTCATGTAGTAACACAGTCTAGTATATACAGTCACGAAACTCAATATTTAGTAAATATGCAACCATAAGTAGTTGCTAACCACTAGCATCGCTACTGTCGCCCCATCGCAGACAATGTGAAACCTGCACGGTCTATTGTTCCTAGTACCCTCATAAACTCAAGCTTCGTGACTGTATATACTAGACTTTGGTAGTAATATGTACTAATAAATTAGTAGGCATTGTAGAAAAGAAGACTATCTATTGATTATTGACAACTTATCATACATAATCCTTTGACAACACATTTTAGGTTAGGTGATTCAAAATAATTACCGTATATCATGGTGTTACTATTATAATTATTTCAGTTGCATATTTCATTTTAAAGATTTTTTGTCATTAGGTCTACTTTTTTTTTCACAAAGATACAAATAAACGACTATTTTAGCCTTATTATTAAGTTTACATAAGTCTGATCGTAAAGTGGGATGACACTCTTCTTCCAAGAAAGCGTCCAGCAAATAGATCTCTTACCTTTCTCAAAAAAATTGTTTCCAAATAGTTCAATAAAAAAAATATTTTCTTCTATAGTATAATAACCCATTGTTCGAAGATTAATGCCATCAAAGAGAATTTTAGTTGGCAATAGTAAGTAGATAGTCTTTTTTACAAGGCCTATTAATTTATTACACATGGGACATGGCCAGCTATATGAAATTTCACTTTCAATTTTTTAGGCCCGTAACACACTTGCAGAGTTTTCGCCAGCGAGAAATGTGTTGCGAGAAAATTAAAAAATTGATAACATGGATTCAAATGGACGTCCACACACTGGAAGAGATTCTCGTTCGAGGCAAAAACCTCACGCGAGTTTCTCGCTGGAATCGGTAGCTCAGCGAATTTTCTTGACACATTTATCAAAGATGTTTGACATTTATACTCTTTATGACGATTGAATGTAGAAAAAGATATCACAGGTGGCGATGAATTGTATTGTTTTTATTTGAAAATGAGAAAAGATGGCTGATAATTGCAGTCAGAAACTTAACGAACTTGTACGATGTCACCCGTAGGCCTATTTATATGATACACGGAATGAAAACTATAAAAACACGAAACTTAAAGAAGAAATCTGGAGACAAATATCAGATTATCTGAAAATAAATAGGGCTATATTTTATTTCGATGAGATTTAATAGTATTAATTAAACATAAATAATAATATATCTGTAGGTCTTAACAGTTTACATAATTTTAATCAGAACATAGCAAAGAATCCTCTATCATATCATGAATGGCAAAAAAACTGTGGCCCATTCAATCTGAAATAACACCTAAAACGCAGTGGCGGTTATTCAAGTGAAGTACATGAAGGCCACATTCACCCATTTTTTCGTGCTTTAATAAAATATATTTATCAATAAATTAAATAAAATGAATTCTTCACTTAACCATATTTTGCTCTACTTTTTAATATCTTGTTCGGCAAAATTTGCGTTTCTAGCTTTTTGTTTGGACAGTTTTCATCTACTGGGGTGTGTGGACCCTGACAGTTGCTACATTTTATGCGGGTGCTGGGGCATCGTTCTGCCGGATGTGTGTCGCCGCATTTTCTGCACTTCTGTGCATTTTTACAGAATTTGGCTGGATGTCAAAATTTGTAGCAGTTTAGGCATTGTAATATGGAAGCTTGAAAATTTTGCATTTCGTATCTGTTGTAATATAGATTGAGGGCTTTTGGCAGAGACTGTGATCTACATGTTATTGCTACTGTTTGGGTGGGGATATATTCTACTTGCCCATCCTGGTTGATGCTCCTTTTTTTGAAACGGTGGATATTCGTGATTTTTGCGCCACCTTCCATTTTGGCTGCCTGCAGTATTTCCTTATCTTGAATGTCTATATCGATGCCCTTGATTACTCCTTTAGTGTAGATATTATAGCCTGGTATGTAACTTTTTGTTTGGTAATTTGCGTCGAAGTTAGAGAGTAAGAAATCGTTTGCGGATTGAAACGCTTTGAAGGTAGCTTCCAGTTTATTATGACCTATCTACTAGGTTTACTCCAGCGATCTTGGAGTCGAAAAGGATCTTTCCTATTTTTAGTGGGTGTAAGCGCGTTACATTGCCCTCTTTCGTTTGTACTATCACAACATAGGGACCCATGTCTCGGTATGTATATAGTAGAGTTGGGTCGATTCGTGAACGAATCGTTCATTCGAACGACTAATAATAAAGAATCGTAAGAATCGACTCGTTGTATCAACGAATCGTCGTTCAAAAGAATCGTAACGAATCGTCATTCAAAAGAATATGAAGGAATCGGCATGGTATCGTAACCCACGATTCTATTCGTTGTTTGATGTAACCTGTCAACGGACATTTCCGAACCGTGTCGAATGCTCCCGAGCGAGAGTGAAATCAAAATATGTACTGCATTTGTTAAGTATGGAAAATAATGAACACAAACCTGAAATTTGCATAGTTAAATAGAGATGTAATGCAAAAAATGTACTTCGTAATAAGGTTCAGTTGATAAATTATAATTTAGAAACATTATCTTGGGTAATTTTGTAGACTAATGGAGGTCATACTGAATGGTTCCAGCCAATGAGAAAGAGACAATCCAATGTCTCGCCTCTTATGCCATCTATGAGAGAGATGTAGAACGTTTTTGTTCTACGCGTGGTTTGCAAAGGAAAGTGTCTTGCGACGATTCAAAAGAATAGTTGGAATCGCAGACTGGGAAGAATCGTGAACTCCTTGACGATTCAAAAGAATAGTTGGAATCGCAGACTGAGAAGAATCGTGAACGAATCGTTAGAATCGATTCGTAATGTGTGATTGAATCGTTGGAATCGACTTCTGAAAAAGAATGGTGTTGCCCAACTCTAGTATATAGTAGTGTTGGCAACTGAGTGAATGTTTCGAAACAGTGTGTCGACACACTGAGATGTTCCGTGATTCGAAACACTTGGAGTTGAATGTTTCGAAACAGTAAATGTTTCAGTTTCACCATTGTTTGATGCTGTGTATCGACTGTTATCTGCTGTATCGAGCGTCGGGTGTAAGAGAAGAGAACCAATGAAATAGTTAGGCCCGATTGTATAAACCATTTAATCTTAGATCAGAGGTTAAATTGATCCTTGTTTCAGCTGAACTTGGAATTTTGTGTTGTATAAAGTCTAATCTGAGATTAATTTGTCTCAAACTAAAGTCAACTTTGACTGAAGAAATTTCTCCGATTAAGTTAGATGATCCAAGTTCAGTTATTTCTTTTCTGTTTGAACTATACGAGTGATAGATTGTGCAAATAAAATATCCATTATTATTAATATTAATAGATATGTTAGGTACATTTATATATATATATTTCTTTCAATTTCTTGCCTTAATACACAAACATTCTTATATTTTATAAGGCTCTATCGTATTCAGCAATATCAAATAACATAACCTATAATTATATTATGTTTATAACAACCATTAATTATTAATGGATATGACAGGTACATTCATAAATGTTCAATTAACTGTATTACTAAACGAAAATTGTCGTTTTATAAAGCTTTGTTATGTTTAGCAGTATCAAACACCATAACATGATAACAACTTGGAGAACAGTCAACCTTCTTCTTATTGCCCGCCATTATTTACATTGCAAAAAAAAAAACAGTGTCTCCAACAGAGTGTAATACGGAAAGTCGCGAAAAAGTAGTTGTAAAGTCGCTAGATTTCTCATTATCAACAAAGAAAGATTATATTTTGTCACTATGGGGTGCTAAAAAGGTCACTAAATCCCTATTTAAGCAATATAAAAGTTAAAAGAAATTGTTGTTGAAAAAGAGTTAAAATCGCTAGATTGGCAACACTGAACAAACCTGTATAACATGGTCCTCGCATCACGTATTTCACCTGTTTATGCGATGTTGCCAAATTCTTTTCACGTGAACTTAGATTGCATTTGAACCAAGGTAATTTGATCGCAGAAAAGTTTTATACAATAGAAGAAGTGTCTGAACTCGGTTTACTTTTCGATCTTCGATCAAAGTTGATCTTTAGTCAGGGAGTTTTATACAATTGGGCCTAATGTTTCGAAACACTGGTTGAAAGCGAAAGCGTCCCATGCGTCCTGTCTCAAATAAACTGCTTCGCGAACGGAAGTTTGCCGACATACTTTTAAATCAAGACGAGTACCTATATTTATGTATTGAATTAATTTCAATAATCTGAATACTTCTCATATAAACAGTATTCCATATCTTAATAGTAACAATTATCCTGAGTTTCACGAATAGGAGAACTTGGTGCACTGGAGTCACTCGATATAATCACATCAGTTATTATTATTATTATTATTATTATTATTATTATTATTATTATTATTATTATTATTATTACATCCACTTGAATACATTTGAAATCATTGAGAAACTGGCTTTTACCTTGTAAACTGTAGCTTTTCCCAGCATATTATGTCTGCAGCTCGCACCTCGTTAATAAAACTGTCTCCAAGAATTAATTCAACTCTTTCACATTTACACTGAACACACAAACACATAATGACTCCATAACTGATTACATGTTGGATCGCTATGAATTATTGCAGTTTTTAACGTAAAATGCGCTCACTACTCTTCATTGATCACAGATATGTAAACACAAAAACACACGATAACACATGTCTATATACCGACGTAATGACTCTGAAAATTAATTGTTTTAATTGCCTATTATTGGTGCCCTATGGATACAATTTAAAATTAAATGCATTGTTCATTAAAGTTCTATTAACGAGCTTATTATTGCATGTTAAAATTCAAAAAAATTATTTTCGAGACTTTCTTACTTGAAAGTCGAGTACGCCTTTCTCTTATTATTTGCCATTGCTTTGAAAAAATTCGTTCGCAAGGCACTGAAGTGGCCATGACACACAGGCGTCGTTTCATGACTTTATAAAGTCTCGGAAAAATCTCTTTATATTCCTTCCACCATTGTAATGGATTTTCCACCCTGCGTAGAAGTGGCATATTCAAGAATTTATCAACCTCGACAATACTTGCTGCTCGAGGGTTGTCCACTTCGGGTTGAACTGTACTTCCTTCTACAGATGCGTCAAAATCTCGCCAAGCGGAACTCGAAGGTGTTGTGGATTCACAAATTGCTGTTTCTTGAACAGACTGTACACTCGTAGTTTGCACCTCATTTCTTTGCTGACCTCTTCTTGTTTCGGAACACTTGTTAATTATGACTTCCTTTGTTTGTTTGAAGCGCTGATCATCTTTAGAAAAGCCAAAATATTTGAATCTAGGATCCAATAATGTTGCTTCCCATACTAATGGCAAGTTTCCATACTTTCGTATCAACTGACATGACACTTCATCTATCGGCTTTGTTACTAGCTCCAAAACAGTTTTGTCACTATAGCCGGTCTCTTTCAGACGAAGGCAGTGACTTGACAATCCTGATTTTCGATAAAGTCACATTTTTTTCGCTACTAACTTCATTCGTGACCTCTTCAAAACATGCAAGGGCTTCTGTACATTTTTCGATTACATACCAATCTCCCTGAGTCAACTTTTGGACTGACTCAGGATTTAATATTGCTAAGGCACTTTGAAGGGGCTTCTTCATTTCTAGAATTCTCTTTTTTTCGCTACTAACTTCATTCGTGACCTCTTCAAAACATGCAAGGGCTTCTGTACATTTTTCGATTATATACCAATCTCCCTGAGTCAACTTTTGAACTGACTCAGGATTTAATATTGCTAAGGCACTTTGAAGGGGCTCCTTCATTTCTAGAATTCTCTTAAACATGTAATATGTGGAATTCCAACGAGTAGGGCAGTCTTGTTTTGGTGTTAGGACAGAATACCCCATCTGTCTCTGTATGTTATGCAGCTTTTCGAGGGCTTGTGGGCTGCGTTTGAAATATTCAACTGTTCCTTTTACTTTCGCCCGAGTTTCTCCCATTAATTCTAGGCTACTTTGAACAACTAAATTCAAACTATGCGCAAAGCAAGGCACGTGCCACCAGTTGCAAAGTTGTACAGCCCTGATCATATTAGCAGCATTGTCTGTGGTGCAAACTACAATTTTGTGTTGTATTCCCCATTCCTCTACAGTTATTTTTAGTTCTTTGGCAATATTTTCTGCTGTATGTTTACCAGAAAATTTAAAACATGATAGTAAGTATGACTTTAGACAGCAGTTATTATCAATGAAATGGGCAGTTACAGCGAAATAATTTTCATTTTTCAATGATGTCCATCCATCAGTTTTTAAACAAATGTATGAGGCATTTTTTTTAATGTCACTTCTGACTTCTTCCAATACCCGGTCGTACAACTTATTTAACATACTATCTGAAAGGGTTCTTCTACTAGGTAGATCATAATTTCGATCCAAGAGATAAATCAGTTTTTTTGAATTCAGGACACTCTACCATGTTGAAAGCATAGTAACCTTTAATTATAAATCTCAAAAGTTGATCATCTATTTTGGCTCGTCTGGTGATCGACATCGGTCTTACCGTGAATCCACTGATTTTGGATTGCCTCGTGCTTCTATTATTGACGGCTGTTGAAGTTGAAAGTTGAGGAAAAACTTCATCACAATCCATGGAAGTGGTCAAAGTGTCTTGCTTCTCTGTCCGTGTATCACTGGTTAGGAGACCATTGTCCTCTTCTTCGATACATTCAACAGTTGTAGAGCGGCTTTCTTTTAAATTAGCATTTGGATGTTTAAGCCGCAAATGTCGAGTCATATTAGAAGTAGATGATCCCCTTGTTGAAATCACAGCCGAACAAATGTTGCACTTCACTTTATTTGGAATTGTCCGAATGAAATAATCCCACACAGCACTTCGTAACGCCATCGCACTAATCACAATAACACAACGACGCCACGACGCACTAGAATATCTAAGGCCCGATGCAGACTAGCGTTAAAAGGACGCTGTGACGCAGCGTCCCATTGATGCGCGGTTTAGAAGTACATTGTTCTAAAGTGACCCATACACACATGGTCCCCGGGACGCAGCGTCAGGTAAAGATAGACGGCGGTGACGCAGCGTTAATTTTCTAGTTGCGGGTTCTGCCAAAACGCAGCGTCACCGCTGGCTGCTGCGTTCTGGCACTTCATTGTTGACTGTTGTTCAATTCACACGTGCGTCTATCGGCTTAGTATGCACAGCGAAATCGACGTAGAATTATTTATTGAAGCGATTAAAAAATTCCCAGATGTTTCAAGTGAGGAATGCCTCAGCTAACCCACCTTTCCTCTCTGAGCGTCCAGCAAAGCGACGAAGGGATTTGGAGGATACTATGATATATTTCATGAAGCCTCCAATCCCTAATGTTCCTGCTCCTAAGCCTAACGATGATAGGTCTTTTTTTTTTTAGTCTCTGATTGCAATCGTTAGTACTTTTAATGTTGAACAAAAATTGGATTTTAGGAGTGGAGTTTTGGACTTTGCCAAGAAAATAAGACTGTCTGTTATTCATACCGCAACCCATACACAGCACGATGTTCCTCAGGAGCAGCATTTTCCTTCCCAAAACCAGCCACGTGTACCCTGGCAGTATCCTCTCTGTTCAATGTTCTCCTGCGATGTTGATGTTTATTGACTTTACTGGCTTTGAGCCAGAGGCCGTTTTAGGGTCTTATACGCGCAGGATGCCCTCTCCAGCCATTGTACATAAATAACAATAAATATATATTTACATACTTATACACTATTTCTGGCTTAAGTGCCAGTAGGTGTGTGAGTGCGGTGATTGGCTTTTTATTTATTTTATTTTATTTTATTTTTTACTATATTTTTTTTTGTTTTAATTATTTTGGTGTAGGCCTAATTTGTTAATTTGGAATGCTTAAGGAATGGTGAACGGCACAAGAGTTCGGGGTAAAAGATATCAGTTGATAGACAGCATTAAAGTATTATATGGGGAGATTAAGAGGAAAGCAAGAAAGGGAAATGCTGGGTTTGCAGTTAAAGACCTGCTCTTGGGCAGAACACTGTGCATACATACATATATTTTGAGTTTCCCCTTCCGGTGGCAGAAGCGTCTGAATCGTTATGGAGACTTTCATGGTGTGGTGTTATTTTATTCATCTGCCTCTCTGTTGCTGTCGTGTGTCCTCTCAGACAGTATTCAAATTTCCAACACGTGTTTGTGGTTTTGTTTGTGTGTTTTAGTTTGGTGGTGGGGGCTGGTGGTAGTTGTAGAGGAGTTTCTCCAGTGTTGTTCTGTTGTTTGTGTTCGGTGGATTTGCGAAGATGTGTTGTGTATATACGCGATTTACTGCCGAATGTGTGTATTTCCTGTTTATGTTGTTTAGGTGTGTGAAGAGTGGCTTTGTTTTTGTGGTAGTGTAAACTGTGTTATTTCTGGTGCGTCTGTGCAGGTGGAAGATTTGGCGGAGAATTCTTCTTTCGCGTGCTTCAAATTTCAATTGGGTCGTTGGAGGGGCTTGTGCGAGGAAAATGGAGGGATATATGCATAGGGATCTAACCAATGCTTTGTATAGGTGGAGGAGTGTTTCGGTTATACAGCCGGGTCGATTGATGCCACTTAGGTAGCTTATTGCTCTGGTGGCTGCGTTATATTTCCTCCAGGTTTCTTTAGCTACTTCGGTCCAGGAGAGTTTGGAGGTGAGGGGTATTCCTAGATATGTGAGATTCCGCTGGAGTGGAAGTTGAGTGTTGGCTATTGTGATTGGGTTGTTCTGGAGGACCCGAGTCCGGAGTTTTGGGCGGAAGACGCATATCTGTGTTTTGTCTGTGTTGACTGTGATCCGCCACGTGTTGGTCCAATTTAGATACTGCCTGAGTGTTGCGTTTAGTAACTTCCTAGCGGAGGGGAGTCGGGGGTGTGTTGCCCAATATGCGACGTCGTCTGCATATTGTGCCAGTCCTACTAGCGGGTTATTAGGTAGGGGAATATCTGCCACATAGATGTTATACAGAGTGGGAGATATGACACTGCCTTGGGGGACCCCAGCTTCTATTCGGAAGGTCCGAGAAAGTTCGTTCCTTCCGAGTCTCACCTGTCCTGTTCGGTTCGATATGAAGCTGGAGAGCCAACGTGTGATTTCGTGTGGCAGGTTTAAGGATGTGAGTTTATATTTTAGGGCGTCTATCCAAACTGTGTCAAAGGCTCTCTTGGCGTCTAAGGCAATAAGGATGCTGTAGTGTCTGCGTGTATAAGCCTCTTCAATGGGAGTGAGCACTCGTATCAGCTGGTCGTGTAGCTGCGCTCCCGGTCGGAATCCGGCTTGAGTGGTCGGGAGTAGATTGCGGTTGCGCATATAGACGTGTAATCGTGACACGAGAACTTTCTCCATTAATTTGGCTAATGTTGATGTCAAACTGATCGGTCGGTAGTTTTGTGGGTCAGACGCGTCTTTGCCTGGTTTAGGAAAGAGAAGAATGTGAGAGTGTTTCCAGCGCTTTGGTGTGTGTCCTAGTCTGAGTGATCCTGTGTAAAGTTCTGCAAGATAATTTAGTGCTTTGGGAGGCAGTTGACGTAGTATGTTGTAAGTGATTTGGTCTGGTCCGGGGGAAGAGTTTTTTATGTATCTTAGTTCCAATGATATGTCTAGCGGAGTGATGTTGTCAATGAGTGGATCGTCGGTCGATCGAGGAAGTGGCGCTGGAAGCGGCTCGTAGAGATCAGGATTCTGTGTGATGTGATGTGTAATGTATGCTAGATGTTGGGGGTCGAAAGATGGGTGATTTGGAGTGGTGTGTATATTTTCTAGTGTGCGGCTGAGAAGATCTAGTTTACCAGGCGTGTCGTATACTATGTGTTGTCCGTCGCGTAGTGGGTGGTTTGAGTTTGCGTGTTTTCCTCGTATCCGTTTGATCACGTCCCAGAAAAGTTTGGGATTGTGAGTTCTATTGTGGTCAAGTCTGTCTATAAATCTTTTCCATCTGTGCGCCTCAAAACGTTGTATGGTTTCTCGTACATCCTGTTGAAGGGAACGGTACAGTCGTCTGTCTTCGTCTGCGTGTGTCCGTATGAATAGTCTGTGCGCTGCTCTCTTTGTCTTTATTAGTTTGATTATGTTTGGTGGTAGTCGCCTGCGTGTATCCGTGGTGCGTTTTCTTGTCGGTATGGATATATTCATTGCAGCTTCAAGCACCTGTACGAACGTTTCGTCGGCGTGGTCTATGTCTTCTGGTTTTGATATGTCGATGTCGGGTAGTGTCAGTGTAATGTGCGTCTTGAATTGGATCCAGTCTGCGTTGCGAAAATCTCTCGTAAGTATGGTCTCCTTGTCAGGAGTTGGGCGGTAGGTGGTGGTGGCCAGTTTGAAGATGATTGGTGAATGGTCTGTATTGAGTGGGGCAAGAACTTTGATGTCAGTTATACGGTGTTGTAGGCGGTGGGAAGTGAATATTTTATCAGGTGTGGTGAAGTTTTGATTGAGGTAGGGTGTTCTTGTGGGGGCTGGTAGTGGTATTTGGATGTAGGATAGGTTTGGAAGTAGGGTGGCTAATTGTGTGTCCTTGGGGTTTCTGCGGTTGTCATGGAGGAGTTCATGGTGAGCATTGATGTCTGTTGTTATAACTATGTTTGGGAGAGTGTTCAGATATTGCAGTAGGAGTATGGGGAGGCGGCTTGTTGGAGGGGAGTACAGTGAAGCCACATGCACATGGGTATTTCCGTCGTCTATTCGGATTATGACGCATTCATTGTCGTCGAGGTACGGTGGTAGTGCGATTTGTCTCACGTGTAAGTCTTGTTTAGTCATTAACATGGCTCCTCCTCGTGGTATGCGGGTGGGTGGTCGATCGTATCTGTAGATTGTATAACCTTTTATGTTGAATTTGTCCGTTGGTTTCAGGCAAGTTTCGTTTAAACTTACAACGTCGGGTTCCATTTCTTGTATTAAGTCATAGAGTTCTGTGCGGTTGTTGTACAGGTGCCTGATATTGCAGTGAATAATGGTCATGTCGTGTCTTAATCGGATAGACCCCATATTGAATATTTAGGTTAGGGAGGGAGGAGGATGTTGTGAGGGATCTTCGGGGTGGGATGGGGGACATTGGATAGTATTGAAACCCTCCGCTAAGGCTGTGTTTATAGCGGTCCCAATTACAGTCTGCATTTTCTGTAGTATGGGTGTTATGATTATGTCAATGTTGTTGCCATAGGGCGTAACATTGACTTTTCTGTTGATCGTTTTCTTGGCTGTGGCGTTTATTGTTGCTGTCGTGGCGTCCAATCGTGACGGGGGCGTTGTGTTGATTGTGGTGGCAGTGATGAAAGAGGTGATACTGTTGATGGCCTGGCTTATCTTCTCTTCCACATATTTTTCCAGTCTGTCAATGTGGGCCGCTATTCTTTTGTCAATGTAGTCCCGGATTTGTTGGGGTGAAGGAATAGTTGGGGTTTCATTGGTGGGGGAAGCTACTTTCGCGTATGATGTAGTGTTGCTGGTTGTGGGAGAGGTTTGGTGCGGTGTGGGTTGTTGGTTAGTGTAAGCTGGGAAGTTGTCATGTGTTAGTTCTGGTGGCGGAGGAGGCATTTTGCTGGGTTTAGTTGGGGAGAGTGGGGCTTGTCTTTTAATGAGTGGGTGGTATGTTGGTTCATCGGGGAGGTCAACATCTCGGGGGTACAGAGGGCAGTGCATCTGTCCTGTGTAGTGTCCGTCAGTCTTGCATGTTGCGCAGCGATGAGGCCGTTGTGTGTGGGAGCAGTTGTTGCCAACTTTCCCACATTGGAAGCAGACTGTCGGGTTAGGACAGTTTTGTTTTGTATGGAGATACTGGTGACAGTTTCGGCAGGGAAGATGTCTGGCCGAAAGTTTGGGAGGTTTGCAATGGTATGTCCGGCCCCAGAGCTGCAGTCCTGTGTCCAACAGAGAGGCGATGGTTGACTCGTCAGTAGAGAAGATACGGATTAGGGGTGTGGGACCATTGTTATTTACTATGCGAGTGATGCGGGTATGGCAGATGCCTTTCTCTGTCATGGCCTGTGATATTTCCGTTGTTTCGATTTCTGGAGCCAGGCCGCCAGCTACAACGTTTGTTTCTCTGGATATTTGAAAGTTCTGGGACGCCGAGGTTGTTGTGGGGTTATAAGTACGGATAATGAAATCTGCATTAGGGCCGAAGGTGCTGGGGGGAACATTTGAGATGAAAGTCTCCATGTGGGGGTGGGAGATGAATGTGAGAGTGGTACTGTTGTATTTGGCTGACCAAGTTTGTCTGGGTGGAGTGATGTTGAGTTGTATAGATTTGTTATAGATGAAAGTGGGGTTGTTGTTGTGGAGGGCTTGATGAGCAACATTTCAACACACTCACTAGAAGACTCCACCGAGTCTGTAGACTTGTTTCAGTTTCCTTAGACCTAATTGTTGTTCATGTAAGTGCAGTGTAATTGTATTAATTTTTGTAATGTTTCAGTGATAGATTATGTATTCAAATGCTAGATAGCTAATCAATATCGTTGTTTATCAGTTATTTAAGTCTTCCCTAAAGTTCACTTTTATACTTTTAAAACTTATACTTTAAAACTTAGAAAATATAACCTAATAATACCAAACTAAACATATTTCATTTTCAATATCAATATACTTTGAATGAGTGAACTTGCCTTAAAATTTACATTTCTAAGGGAGGGATTGCTAGTCTCATCACAGTATCTTCACTTTTGATCAGGTCACTTATCTTACATGCCAGTACATCAAATGATTTAATACTCATTCGAAAATAATTGAAGAATTTTGTATCATCTTCTCTCAATTCTGCGAACATTGTCGTAAAAGTACCTTGAAGGAATCGTTTGGCAACCAATGGATGTTCCCAAAACCGCCTCTCTGTTCGCTTCAACTAGTTTTTGTAAACTAAATACGCAAAAACAGCACATTTTCTTCTGTACACTTCCATCATGGATCTCTGAAAGATTCCAAAAGTCGGAACAATATGAGTCATTATGTGGACGGGTGGACACAGGGACGCAGCGTCAACCAATGGACGCACGTCTTTATGACGCTAGTCTGCATCGGGCCTAAACTGAACCTCTAAACTCACACTCTCACTAGCTACTGAATTCTGGAGTCGTGCACATCCAGCAAATAGTATTTTGTTACTTATTAAGTTATTAGGCTACGTAAAATTATTTTGAGTTGCAGTTCCATGCTATTGGTTAGTTTAGGCCATAAAATTAGTCCTTCTTAAAAAAAAAAAAAAAGGAATATGATCGGTCAAAATTCTTGCAGAGGGATGGGAGTATAATTATTCTCATACTGTCGGTTCTGAAAATTCGAATCTTGAAAATTAATGCAAAAGCATTTTCGACAAAGTGGTACTTCGAGCATGGCACCTGTGCGTGATTGTTTAAGGCAACAGGGACTCAGAAAATCCCCAGCGAAAATTTTAAGAAGGCAGGTCGGCGACGTGTAACGCAACAAGACGGCGTTCGGGATCTAATTATTGTATTCGTGATTGTGTGGGACATTCCCCCATAACAAGACGCGGTTAATGCTATTGTTGACTGCGGTGTGAATAGAGAAAATGTGCAGCGCGCTTACGAGTAATTCGTATTTCGTGGCCTAAAGTATATTATTTTATAAATAATGATCTTGTTCCTTCCAGTTGACTTGAGATACTACATTGGTAACACGACTATACAGATAATTGCGCAATAACACATTTTCAGATATTAACAACAATATTTTGAGACATGTATGTTAGAATTAATACACTTGTTTTCAATGGAATACATACGTTCGCATACTACATTAGCAACATTGCAAAAAGTAGCCTATCACTGAATTGCTTTCCGATATGCGTACAATTCTTTATTTTCCTCTGTATTGCATAATTAAAATAGCAACTTCTACAGTCTATTGTTGTTTATTTCTTTTATATTCAACATCGAATTTCATGGGGCCGTGGATATCATAGGAATATGTGAAATAAAAACATCATCTCCTTTCGTTTTGCCAGTTAATATGTTCGCTTATATTAGGTTTTGCATGATTTTTTTTCACCCCAACTCTTGTTCCATTGCAAAATTTTGGTGGGTCAATACTTCCAAATAATATTATTGATGGCATTAAATCCAGACGTTTGAGACGGGCAGGATATGTAGCATGTGTGGGCGAATCCAGAAACGCATATAGAGTGTTAGTTGGGAGGCCGGAGGGGAAAAAGACCTTTGGGGAGGCCGAGACGTAGATGGGAGGATAATATTAAAATGGATTTGATGGAGGTGGAATATAATGATAGAGACTGGATTAACCTTGCATAGGATAGGGACCAATGGCGGGTTTATGTGAGGGCGGCAATGAACCTGCGGGTTCCCTAAAAGCCATTTGTAAGTATTATTGATGATCCAATATTAAGTATTAAGTTATGTGGTTATATTCCTTGTGGTTTCAAAGAATTCAGGAATTCAGTTGGATAAAAGAAAGTCTGCTCATTATCCACAACTGTATCGAGAAACTCATAACATGGTCTTGGACTGTGTAATAGCTACTTGTTGCATGAATTTTCTAGGTTTATCGTTTCATAATATATCTACCAACAATGTTATTTAATTTCATGTAATTTTTTTCGACGGCCCCGTGAAAGTCGATGTTGAATATAACAGAAATAACCACATTTGACTGTAGAAGATGCGATTTTAAAATTATGCATGCATGTTTGATAGTATTTATTTTAATTATTTTTAAAAATAATTTAACGTCCATTTGTCTAATGTTAATGTTGCCTATGTTTTTCTCCTGGTTGTGAAGGCTTAATGTGCAAACTTTGATAAAAAAATAGGTCAAAGCATGTGAATCTGTATACTTATGAGCAAATACATGCCGTACATACATTAATTATAAACTTATTTATCGGTTAATAATCGTTACATTTATTCTGTACTAGTAGATTAAACTGAGGGCGGCAATGAACCTCCGGGTTCCTTAAAAGTCAATAAGTAAGTAAGTAGATTAAACTGATATCTGCATTTGGAATCTGATAGCTACTTGAAAATGACGTAACAATGATAGGTATGCAAATCAAGATTTCAGGTATAACTTCCTGTAAAGTTGATTTGAATAATTTCGAGGGAAAAATTGTTCCGGAGCCGGGTATCGAACCCGGGACCTTTGGTTTAACGTACCAACGCTCTACCACTGAGCTACTCGGGAACTCTAACCGACTCTAACCGACGATTTCCCTCGAAATTATTCAAATCAACTTTACAGGGAGTTATACCTGAAATCTTGATTTGCATAATACACGTCACTGTTCGTTAACAGAAAACCACAATTTAAGTCACACAGAGTTAGTGTGCACTCGAAAGTTGGTTGCTTGACGGTTGTCAGCCCACTTTGAGGTCTGTGGATATAGAGGGAAAAATTGGATCGGTGTCGGTTAGAGTTCCCGAGTAGCTCAGTGGTAGAGTGTTGGTACGTTAAACCAAAGGTCCCGGGTTCGATACCCGGCTCCGGAACAATTTTTCCCTCGAAATTATTAAATGATAGGTATATTTTTAAAGTAGACGTGATTACTAATAATAGTTCCTACTTAAGCCACAGTCTGTTCTCTATACTGTGCTTAAGCTCGAAACATCAAGCATTGTACCGCAAGGTTGTCATGTGTCGTATCTTGTGTACAATGTTTCGAATCAGCGCATCTGACAGCAAACGAAGCAGCGATACAGTGCCAGCCGGCACACTGCCTCTCAGTAGATGTGTCGTGATTCGACACACTGTGTCGTTCCGAATGTTTCGAAACATCTGGATGTGTCTCTTTTCCCATGTCTAATATAGTTCTTTATTTTCGTTTTGATAGGGTGGTAGGATGTCTTGAGTTACAGTTTTCCCTCCTATAATGTTTGTGACTATAGTGTTCCCCGTTGTTGAAAGACAGAATCCCTCTCTCGTTCAAACATTGGACCAGGGTGGCAAACTGTAATATTTTGCAACTAAATAAGAAAACATAAAATATTCTGTAAAGAAGTTAAATATTGTTTAAATTTAGTATATAACATACATATTTTGGTATTTTTTAACGTTAGCACCTCTTGAATATTATGTTTTGTATAGATTTTGAAATATTTTGAGTACCCTGTAATAACATTTGAAACTACGTTTTACATTTGACCCGCGCTGACTAACGATTTCGCTGTTAGGCCAACGTATTAGTGATGGGCGAAGTTGTTCTTTTCCCGGAACAGTTCCGACGGTTCCGGTTCCGAAAAAATACTATGTTCCAAACAACAGTTCCGAAATAACAGTCACCAGTGGTGATGAGTCGGAGTCGTTGAGTCGTTCAAACGAACGGTACAGTACCCTCCCTCTTCACCATAGACAAATAACACCATGCAGCTCACACTGGAGCACTCATAGGCATGACATAGTACACATTCTTATCTATAGATGGTACTGCAATGCACATTCGAATCGATTTTGGAAAATTGCTGTGCATGCGGACAGAACTCAAAAGCTTAATGTTAGTAATTACACAGCTGTTGACTACAAGGACAGAATACAACACTTTGTTTTCGTACATAAAGTTATAAAGACATGGTAGCCAACTAAAAAAAAATAACATAACATTTAAAACATATGGTATGTAATTTCTGTTCTCTCTATTACATAATAAAAAAAAAACAAATCATTAATTTTTATTTTTACTTTTCTTAATGCGCAGTTATAATAATAATAATAATAATAATAATAATAATAATAATAATAATAATAATAATATATATTACAATTTCATAAATAAAAAAGATATATATTGGCAGTACTGAAACCTGGAAACCCCGCAGTGGGTTAGTAAAATGTTGGAATCGCATCTTTACCAAAGTGTAATTTAAACTTCGCATTAAACCTCGCTCTCCAAATCAGTACTTATATGGGTAGTTTCCAACAAATAATGCTACAACATTTTTGTCGTTCTTTGATAACAGAGAAGATAGCACAAAAACTTGTGCTTGTCAGACTTAACCTCAACAAACGACATACAGACATTGTAACTAAACCACTCATTACCATTTACGACTTTAACCTTTGTATAGAATCAGCTGATCAATGAATTAATAATAGTATGCGTACTTTATGACTTCGTAGAATGTTTATAAAACAGAATTAGTCAACTAATGGTGAAATAAACCAGAAAACGGGAATCAATATTACAGATTATTGAATACTTACTATAACATTACAGATGATTGGCCAGTCTTACAAATGTTGATATTAAAGTTCGCGCCACCGCAAGGATTTCAATTTCCATGCGCCCCCCTCCAACCACGTGAGAGTTTCAAGTACAGTGTAACTGCTGCTGTCGTTGGTTCATCGGAACAAGCTCCGACGTTCCGACTGTTATCTCGGAGTCGGAACATACCTTGTGCAACGCGGTACTGCGAGCCCGCAACAGCTGGGCAAGTGAGCAGCTCGGAGTCGGAACACTGTTATTTCGGAACAGGAGGTTCCGACCTACTGTTCATTTTTGCAACAGTTCCGAGACCGGAACAGTTCCAAAATAACTGTTGTGTTATTTTTTACCCATCTCTACCTCACATTAATATAACTGAAAAAAAGTGGTGGTCGGCCGTACAATATTCAGTTTCAAGATTCGTGGTATGCCGATTACAACTGGTTATGTGGGAGTCACTATAACGAGAAGTTATATTGTTGGCCTTGTCTTCTTCTGGGGAATTCAACTGGATTTTGCGATTTCAAAAATGTCAATCGCGGACTTCACAGCCATGCAGATTCAGCTGAACACATTAAATGCAGAAGAAGATTAACACCATTGCAGATGCACTAAAGGAAAGTTCCAGGTTATACGTAAGCCAATTTAATTAAAACGTACGTTTAAATAGACTGGTAATCCACACTGTAATCGATACGGAATTGTTTCTAAGCATGCAGGAGTTGGCTTTTCGCGGTCATGATGAGAGTATTTGGTCACAGAAAAGGGGGAATTTCAAAGAATTATTGGCTCTCCTCATTTCGAAAAGCCCTCTGAAAATTAGAAATCACTATGAAAAAATTAGGCCTGTTTTTTCTGGGGAATCTAAAACGATTCAAAATGAAATAATTGGTTGTATTTCTGAATGCATCAATGAACATGTAAGATATGAAATTACCAATGCCCCTTTCTTTTCCGTTAAAGTGTAAGTTTTCTGTTCAGCAGAATACTGCTTTGATTTAATCGTAGCTACTTGATTTTACTGGATAGGTAAGCTTATATTGGAAGTTGCATGTTCCGAAGTTGATATAAAATATGAATACAGTTTACGATTATGATTGTGATTTTGAATTTTGTTATGGGTAATATTTCTTGTGTACTCTTTTAATTTGATTTGTTGTGTAAAATGTGTTTGATTTTGTCTTTTTTATGTCATGTGGACTTGTTTTATTATGTTGTGGTATGTATTGTGTGGAAGTTTTTGTTAGGACAGTGAATTCTTCGGGGTTAAGGGGACGTAGCTTCCGAAAATGTTGAAAATTTGTTTATTTTATATGCTGTGTTTTTCATAAAACTTAAGAAAATGGTAAATATATTACATTAATTCAATATGGCCATCGTATATGTTACAAAAGCATTCGCGACGTCATCAACGACGTCACGGCTATATAACGATTCCAGGAAATTACGTAGAATTCTACTGACCTTCACCTAATTTATCCGGCACGAGCCGCCACGTTGAAATAATGTATCTATAGGTCTTAACAGTTTACATAATTTTAATCAGAACATAGCAAAGAATCCTCTTATCATATCATGAATGGCAAAAAAACTGTGGTCCATTCAATCTGAAATAACTCCTAAAACGTACCATCATTCAAATCGAAATCAGTGTCCAAAACTCTCCCTTATTTTCGTAAGATACAACGTGATTTTCAGATATTTCTGGCTTTAATTTAAGCCTACTTTTTCTTTTCATTAACAAAATATGTTCATGTAACTCCATTTCCTCATCATCTGAATACTCAGATTCAACATAGCGTTCGTACGTAATTTGTAAAGTACGACAATATAGGCTACTTACAGGTTATATATTTAAATAGGCTACGACAACATACGTAAATACATAACCTATAATATTTCCCCCAACGAGTGATTACTATAATCAGAAAAATGCTTTCTGCATGAAGGCAGTGCATAGATGATCATAGCAAGATGTAATCTGTGATAACGAGAACTCGAATGTGTGGATGAGAGCTCTTCGCCTCTTTCTCGCAATACATTTCTCGCTAGCGAAAACTCTTCAAGTGTGTTACGGGCCTTATACATGAATTTCTTATGGTAATGTTAATTCCTTATGCACCTATACCACAGTCACGAAGCTTGAGTTGTTGAGGGCACTACGAACAATAGACTGTGCCGGTACTATTTCGCATTGTCTGTGATGAGATGATAGTAGCGATCCTAGTGGTTAGCAACTATCTATGGATGCATATTTCCTACGTATTGAGCTTCGTGACTGTACATACTAGACTGTGCCTATACTATAGTTTAAAATACATATGAAGAGTTCGCGGGGAAAACGGTGAATGTCACAGTTCTGTTAAGGTTGATATCATTATCTAATTCAATGGATCACTACGAAATTTAATGTTGTTCTTATGAAAAATGGTAAAAAGGAGATTATCCTTTCCTTTATTTTCTATAGAAACAGCACTACATCTTGCAGTTACAGACTCAATTAGATCATTATCTAATCCTTAACAGAAATGTGACATTCATCGTTTTTCCCGCGAACTCTTCACATGGTATATTTATAGAAAATCTCTGTTAAGGCGAGTAGTGATTAACAAATAGGATATGTTTTGATTGAAAAATAAATTGGAAAGATAAGTGCCTGATTAGAAACTAGTCCACTAACTAGCCACCAACACCAAGACAACACGGTATAAGCCCTGAAGTTTATCCAGAGACCAAAGCTCTTGCATATTTGACGATAATTTTCAATGTTGCCCTTTTAACTGGGTATTTTCCTAGAACCTGGAAGCTTGCTGAAATCATTGTTTTTCATAAGCCGAATAAACCCAAGCACTTGCCATCTAGTTATCGACCCATTAGCTTACTGCCTACACTATCGAAATTGTTTGAGAAGGTTATTCATCATCGCATTTGTAAATTTACGTTCCAAAACAAGATTATACCAGATTTTCAGTTTGGCTTTTGTCCAAAACATTCTACAACATATCAATTGCAAAGAGTCACTGAATCCATTATAAAAGGCTTTGAAGAAAGACAGCATACTGCTGCTGCGTTTCTGGATATTGCCCAAGCATTTGATACTGTTTGGCATGATGGTTTAATGCTAAAATTATATAGAATTGGTTTTCCTATCTCACAAACATCGTGAAAAGTTTTTTATCTGAGCATCAGTTCTCAGGACATATAGATGGCATTGCATCAACGCTTCGTCCAGTTTTAGCCGGAGTACCACAAGGATCTATTCTGTCACCACTTCACTTCAATCTCTTCACATATCAGTAGCGGCTGGTGGTCAAAATAATGAGTGTGCTACAATTTCTATATTGGCCTACTGTATACACTTATATGTATTTATCTTAATTTGAGACTCGCCTAGTGACGAAATATGAAATCCATACGACGTTCCTTCCTACTGCAGAACCTGTCAATTACCCTGGTGTTAAACCCTTCAACTTTGATATCATACTCTTTTCTATTGACAGTGTTACTTCACAGAATGGATCCTGTGAATTGTTGGAGGCTATGTATCGTAACAATTGAACAGCTCCATCTATATTCCGGAGGGCAGGTGTTCCGTATAGAACTCAAAGTTGTGTCTTTAACACTCTTTTGTTCAGTACAGTATAGCTGTTGACAGCAACTTCAAGTTCGCGTTCAGGAAAATTAGGCTATCCAAAAATTGCCAGAAAATTTGCTGTTTAACAATTTTGTTGCATCTAGATAGCTTAAAGACTGGAAACGGTGAGTAGTTTTCTGAATTATACGGTCACATGCTTCCTTGGCTTCAGTTTTCTGGGATTCCATTCTCCGTCGCTTGCTGACTGATTCAGGAGGAACCTCAAAAACCAGGTAGACGGCAGCAGCAGTCGGACACTTGAATTATCAAATAGGCCTACATTGTAAATAGTTCCGAGTTCCTCCACAAACAAGCATTCTCTCGTTACGCTTTACTTTTGCAATCTCCAAGCTGTGTTGTGCTGAAGCTGACTACAGCACTTCCCTGCGTAAAAATAGCTAATCAGGGCAGTGATTTCAGCTTCGCACATGCGCATTAATTGTCTACATTCTCATGTAGAGTTTTGAGTAGCACAACGAACCCCCTGAGGCACCAAAGAGCGAAGACTAAACACTCTCTAACGCGTCATGAACATAACTACGGAAAATTGTCAAATGGCAGATCAGATACTATGGTGATATTGCAAATACATTATTTGAGCAAAAATTATCATTGTACTGTAGCACATAAGGACGGGCCGCCCCTGTCACATATGACATTCCATGTTTACGACCGTCACACATAGCTATGTAAGCTGATGATACAGTTGTCCTTTATTATAACTGTAATCTAAATACTGTAATCAGCACTCTTCAGACATCCTTACAGGAGCTGTCTAAATGGTTCTCTGACTGGAGATTACTACTCAACATTACCAAGACAGAAGCTAAAATCTTCTCTTTAAGGCCTATTCATAATCCGCCTCCTTTGGTTCTTCTAAATGAACAAGTTACATGGCTCTCTATCAAGAAGCTGTAAAATATTTAGGAATATTAGATACGAAACTTACGTGGAATGCCCATATAACTCGCATTGTTACACGAACCTCTTCCAGAATTCGAAAATTATACCTTTTGGATAATAGACGTTCACAAATTGGATTGGATTGTTCAATGCTACTCTACACCTCGCTTGTACGACCTCTTTTAACTTATGCAGCGCCAGTGTGGTGGACAGCAAATAAGACTCACATGCATCACCTACAAGTTCCTGCAAACAACAACAAATGCCCCGTGGTTTGTAAGAAATCAGCAACTGCATCAAGAATTGGGAATTATTTCACTAGAACAGTACATCCATTCAATGTCAAAATCTTTCGTCAACAAACTTCCTGGCATTCCTGGAGCTGTGACATATAACATTGGAGCAAGATCTTGTCAGCCATCTAGACTTAAAAGAAACTACCTCAAGACATCTTTCTTAGCGATACTGACGACTCTTAATAAATTTAACACAGAAAATCATCATATTTTTATTCTCATAGTTCACAAAAATGATTAATTAATTAATTTAAATTAATTAGAGGAGCCTTTACAGCCAACCTCAGTATGATATTCTGTATGGGATATTCCATAATTTAACAGTGGTCTGTATAGCAAGTTTGCTGGTCGACCAATAAATAAATTAAAAAAAAAAACAGCTCTTGTCAATGAGCAAGGTTAAGTTGTTTTCAAAAGTCTGGTTATATTTCAGTGGCTTTGTTAGTAACAAGAACAATCGGTACTAAAGGTCAAGAAATCTATCATGTAATGTAGAAGGTTCCTTTACACTGTTGCATGAAATTCGAGAAGTGAAGGAGAAAAACTTGTCACCATCATCATTTTAAAATAGGCATGAGTTAAATTTTCTACACTCCAAGTAAAAAGACAAAGTCAATAGAATATAAATTAAATCATCTAGGACACCATGTATAAAGCACTTAGGACAAGACATTGTATTTCCCTTTACTGCCATAGTTTTGCATTTTTTTTTTTTACATAATTGAAATTTTTCAAGTAATCAAATTTAACAACATCAGCAACAGAAAAATAGGAAGGAATCGACTGTCTAATTGATAACTGTAATTGAGCATTTTCTCAAAACTGGATACATGCATAAACTATTTTAAGAAAAAACGTTTTTTCCGTTAGTGGTATATTTTCATTAATGTCATAAACACTTTTTTTTATACATTCTCCTGCCTATAACAGGTCCAGTGCGTTTAATAACTTGAAGCTTATATGATAGGGCCTATAAATAATTAAATTATGAGTCTGAAAAGTCTAGCTTTTTTTTTTTAAATTGATATATGATGATTAACTTTTTTCATAGTACAGTGAAACCTGTTTAAGACGGAAGTGACATGGTCCTAATTTTTTTTCCGTTGTGGACAGGTTTCCGTATTATTCAGGTGTGACATTAAAATGGAATATTTTGTCATTCATATACATGAAAAACAAAATGGCATGCCGCAAACTGCAAGAAGTACAAAATATACCATTTAACATTCATCACATTAAATCAGCTTTCTGTCGCTCATTACGTTGGTGAATCATCTTGATTAAAATCTCATTTTGTGTATAAATATTATCGTAACTCACTCATTAGTCATTAAACATTACTAAAGTTTACTAATCTCATTCTATTTAATATCTAACACTATACTCTAATACTGTACTGCATATCACTGCACATTATTAATTAATTGGACTAGGAGCCATCTATTAGAAGGCTTGAATTCTGGTTTAATTCATTTCTTAACCAGCTCAATAGCTTGCTTTGCAGAATAGATCCAGAAATTGGCTTGTTCTTTGAAAGGTCATGAAGAACCCACTCCTACAACAGTTCATTTATTTCCACATAAACAGTTGCTTTCTGGTTCCTTTTGTGTCACCAATATTGGCCGCACGCCACTCACTCATTATGATCTTTATTTTTTTTAAAGTGTCACAACTGAGATTTTCACAACTGTACTTCAATATTATTTCACATAGACTTTGTTTCTAATTTTCCTTTATCTCGATAACTTTTACTTCATCACTTAATGTTAATGCCACATTTTATGCAACTTTTTTTTCTACCTGGAAATCACTACACTTGCGCTGTGTTTAGCTACGACAGTATACGGGTGTGAAGCATTGAAAATCTTTGAAGGGACTCGTCTGCCTAGTCAACAGGGTAATAAAATTTATGACCGACAATCCTCGTACCCTCTAGAATTTTGCAAAGCAAACTTGTTTTTATCTTAGTGACCTACATATTTCGTATTTTCCTTGAAATTACACGCTGTTTCAAAATATAGTGTGTCCAAAATATTGTTTCCGTTTTGAACAGTAGCAGACAGTTTCCGTTTCCGCGTTGGACAGTTTCTGTTTTATTCAGGAAAAATTACACATAATACATACAAATTTCGCTGGGACCAATAAATTGTTCCGAAATAGACAGGATTCCGGATTATTCAGGTTCCGATTTGAACAGGTTTCACTGTAATACCATAAATCAGCGTTTCTCAAACTATTTTGAAGTGGGGACCACTTTTTTAAGTCAGAACAGTTCCACGGACCACCTTACTCTTGTTCCCATCGAAAGCAAATTTATAATTTTTGTAGCATATTTTATTACGAGTATACTTGTATTTTAAAATGGAATTAATTAAAATTAATTGAATTCAATTAATTTTATATTAGTATCAACTAATTAAGTTAACGTTAATAGAAGGACCTGTTTGTGCTCGTGTTACAAGGCAGCATTAAAGTAATCAACTTTATTACAGGAATAGCAGAATATTTTAATTACTTTGCAACGACATGGGTAACAAACAGTGCACCGAGGTTTTGGTTCACGCTCATTGCCACACCAAGTAAATCCAAGTTTCAAATAATTCTTGTCATATTTACGAAAGTATTTTTTCTTTGAATAGCTACCACTAGGACTAGATATTTCTTTAATGGCACTATAATATATCTCTTCACACACAGCTTCTGAACTACTAGCACTCCCTAAATGAAGCGTATTATCACGTTCCTTTCTTTTCAAAGATCCAGATCGAAGCCAGTTTTCCATTATGTCAGTGGCGGCCGGTGAGGCATTCTGGTGGTGGTGCCAAAAATGAAAAACGGTTGTACGCAAATTACCCTAGTGAAATTGATAATCGCAGTTCACGTTTGCATTATGTTAAATAAAACACATTAATTAAACTAGCTATTTTACCAGGTGTGCAGTTAATAATGCATCTAGTAACAGTTACAATAACATTTCCGAAACTAATAACGAAATTTACGAAATATACAGATAATGGAAAACTTTCACAGTATTGTTAGTCAAATACAAATAACATTTATAACTAGTAAAATTACTGGCAAAAACACACGAGATAAACAATGATATAGATAATAAACAAACACGTTTGCACTTTATTTAACAGGCCGATGAATCCAAGGCATCAGCCTGAATAACACATGTTCATGTCCTGCACAGATCTCATGTATCGTTAACAGAAGCATCAATACTATAGCAACAGTGTAGCGATATTTAGTTGCCGCAAAATAAAACAAATATTACACAACATTAACAAACAGTTTTACATAATATGAAAAAATATTTATCTTTCTAAAAAGAACCATGACTATCTCTGCATTTAATATAGTTAAATGGATAATACTTTACACATTTAAATCGAAGTTATGTGCTTTTGTTTTGAAATGGCAACATTACATTAACATTTGGCGAGGAACTTTAACTTGTGTTCTCGTGCAAGTCTACAGTTGATGGTTCCTGCCTAACGTCTCCAACAGCCCTGCCATCTAGCGAAATTTCTGCATTACTGTGCTCTAGCGGGCGGAATATTAACTACTGAGTCAAATCGGATTCGGCTCAAAGTCTGCCATAAGAAACGCATATAAACTAGAATCAGTAGCCTTTTGCACAATGTTATATGGACGTAGGCAGTGCCACACCAAAGTGGCTCCAACGTTCGGAAAAACGCTGCAAGAGTGCGTCCGGATCTGTGCGCGCGCTCGTTCAAATGAAATACGAATAAAATGTGTAGAAATAAACTATTACAACTGCTTTCTAGGATATTATTTTTCGTTTCTTTCATTGGTGGTGCCATGGCACACTGGCACTACCCCAAAAGCCGCCCCTGCATTATGTGTAATGGATACTATTTAACAGACATAGACATGGGTGAGCAACTCATGCTCTCAAAGTGTCAACACAACCTCAGTGCAGGTAGAAAGGACTCTGTACTATAGGTATCCTACAAGCAAAACTCAGCTCGGACTCCTTGCGGCGCGCATGCTATATCCCTCTTGCTCCCCTGTAGTAGGCGTGAGAGCATGCTGGGAATGGGAGCATACGTCATCTGCGTGCGACAGTCACGCCCGCTGGTTTCTGCGCACTGAGTTTTCCTTGTTGGATAGCTGTAGTGTCTGTATGTGGTTCTTGCAACACGCAAGTTCGCTCGCGTCTGCAATAAGTGGCGGCTCGTTTTAAGTGAAAAACAATATAATCCCAGATCATTTCCCTTTAGCGATGAGTCGAAAGAGGAAGATTTTTTTATTAAGAAGGGAGGTAAAGCTTGTATTATGTTCTATTACACATCCTTACGCATGACATTTTATGTTACAAATAAACATAGTGAAGATTTTAGTATAGAAACACTGTCTAGATCTGCTTTAGCACAGCTAAAGGCAAAAATGGGATATCAACAAGTTGAGACTGATATCAAATATCGTTAGCACGTTGTGTGTGCAACTTACAGAATTGCACTACATATGATCGACTAGCTAAGAGCATTTATGGATAAAATTTGAATTGTGACATTATCATGTAGAACATACACAACTTCACTTTCTTTGAGGTAAACTATCTTGAAGAGTGATAAGAAAATCTTCAAGACCTACAGCAGAATTCACTGTTAAGTTTGGAGAAACAGTGACAATTGACAAGGAATCGAAATTTTTCTGAAATCCTTTTGGCTTATAGCCGATAGAAGATCCTGAAAGTTTATACCTTGAATTGATAAATCTACAGAACAGCATGTCACTCTGATTCCAGCTAAATCAGAAATCGAACTGTTCATAATGCTGCCTAAGTCAGAATTTCCAAATATACTCTTTGCTTCCACATTATGTGCTTGAGGCAGAGTTTGACCCCTTTCTGCATACTAGGACGGATATGGCACATTGCGGTTTTATTTTCATATAACTTATAATAGGCCTATAAGCATATAATATTTCAAACTGCATACTGGAACAGATATGGCACACTGTCAATAACTGGATTTGACTATAATTATGTGACATCAGTTGAGAAAGATAGAACTACTTGAGTTATTTGAATATAAAACCAGTGTGTGCAAAACTGTCCTATGTATTAACAAGAAAGAAGTGTAAAAGCTCTCATTGTAAAGAAAGAGCTCAGAAGTATGCTTATTTCATCTGCCGTGACATGTAAAAAATTACTTCCTTGAATTTGTGATTATTTGCGAATACAGACTGTTACTTCCTGAGAACAGAGGAATAGCCTACTCTTTAATGTATAAAGACTTGTAAATTCTCGCGTTCTACGTTTCAAATAAGACATATAATAAGAAATATTAACAAATAGTGTAATTATAAAAAGTGTTGCAGCTATATTTGTTGTATCTTGAAAAGGTTGTATTCAGTTTGTGTTTCCAGTACTAAACTAATTTACAAAGCTAGGAAATAATATAATTTTGCTATGTGTGTTCAGGTGCAGTCTATCTAAAATTACTATAATTATTGTAGCATGCGTCATTCTGAAATTCAAATCATGGAACAGATATGCAAATTAAGCTTTCAGGTATAACTCCCTGTAAAGTTAATTTGAATAATTTCGAGGATACCCGGCCCCGGAACAATTTTTCCTCGAAATTATTCAAATTAACTTTACAGGGAGTTATATCTGAAAGCTTAATTTGCATAATACACGTCACTGTATGTAACAGAAAACCACAATTTAAGTCACACAGAGTTAGTGTGCACTCAATGTTGGTTGCTTGACGGTTGTCAGCCCACTTTGAGGTCTGTGGATATAGAAAGAAAAATTGGATTGGTGTCGGATAGAGTTCCCGGGTAGCTCAGTTGGGAGAGCATTGGTACGTTTAACCAAAGGTCCCGGGTTCGATACCCGGCCCCGAAACAATTTTTCCTCGAAATTATTCAAATTAACTTTACAGGGAGTTATACCTGAAAGCTTGATTTGCATAATACACGTCACTGTACGTAACAGAAAACCACAATTTAAGTCACACAGAATTAGTGTGCACTCAATGTTGGTTGCTTGACAGTTGTCAGCCCACTTTGAGGTCTGTGGATATAGAAAGAAAAATTGGATCGGTGTCTGATAGAGTTCCCGGGTAGCTCAGTTGGGAGAGAGTTGGTACGTTTAACCAAAGGTCCCGGGTTCGATACCCGGCCCCGGAACAATTTTTCCTCGAAATTATTCAAATTAACTTTACAGGGAGTTATACCTGAAAGCTTAATTTGCATAATACACGTCACTGTACGTAACAGAAAACCACAATTTAAGTCACACAGAGTTAGTGTGCACGGCCTGTATTAGATCGCGATGGCAGTGGCACAGTCTATTGTTCCTAGTACTCACAGTGCTCCAAGCGGCTAGCAACTATCGCGAGAAATTCAAAAAATCACCCCAAGCTTTGTGACTGTATATAGTAGACTGTGGTGATATGCAATTCGTTTGAATTTTATTTTTTCTAATGTCTTTTTTGAAGGACCACAAGGGCAACCTTGAGAACCACAGGTGGTCCGTGGACTATAGTTTGAGAAACGCTGCCATAAATTATACATTTATTGTTAACTTAGTGTGTAAATGCTTTTCTTTATTTGTAGGTACAGTAAAATATAATTTAATAGCATGGATTCCATGTTGTAAATTCACATCCATTTTGCGTTCTAAAACTACATATGCTGAACAGACTAACTCGGCTAGCCACAACATACATGCATCCTTCTCCTGCGACATGGTTTCCTAAGCACAATCTCACTAGCTAGCAGATGCGTTCGAACAGGGTACCTATGGGTAAAACTCTGAGAAACTGCCATTGCGAGAGTGTAAAATGAAGTGTCTAATAAATACTTCCCAAGATATGTATTTTTTAGTTTGGTACTTTAATCTGGACACAGAACATAGTATTTTCACACCAGTACAGTGGCGGCTGATTGACTGAGGCAAGTGAGGCCGGGCCTCAGTCACTTGGCTTAACTGGAATCAAATTTTGTGCTTTTTATATAATGTATTAGTTGTTTGAATGAAGCATATATCGCTGTAGAAGCATTTGAAAACTTTGATGTATATAGACCTGTTTTGCAGTAAAATTTGTTCCTGAGGCCAGAATCGTTCGTGTCGGGTCTGGCTTGTGATGCATATAGACCTGTTTTGCAGTAAAATTTGTTCCTGAGGCCGGGATCGCTCGTGCCGAGTCTGGCTTGTGATGTATATAGACCTGTTTTGCAGTAAAATTTGTTCCTGAGGCCAGAATCGTTCGTGTCGGGTCTGGCTTGTGATGCATATAGACCTGTTTTGCAGTAAAATTTGTTCCTGAGGCCGGGATCGCTCGTGCCGGGTCTGGCTTGTGATGTATATAGACCTGTTTTGCAGTAAAATTTGTTCCTGAGGCCAGAATCGTTCGTGTCGGGTCTGGCTTGTGATGCATATAGACCTGTTTTGCAGTAAAATGTGTTCCTGAGGCCAGAATCGTTCGTGTCGGGTCTGGCTTGTGATGCATATAGACCTGTTTTGCAGTAAAATTTGTTCCTGAGGCCAGAATCGTTCGTGTCGGGTCTGGCTTGTGATGCATATAGACCTGTTTTGCAGTAAAATTTGTTCCTGAGGCCAGAATCGTTCGTGTCGGGTCTGGCTTGTGATGCATATAGACCTGTTTTGCAGTAAAATTTGTTCCTGAGGCCAGAATCGTTCGTGTCGGGTCTGGCTTGTGATGCATATAGACCTGTTTTGCAGTAAAATTTGTTCCTGAGGCCAGAATCGTTCGTGTCGGGTCTGGCTTGTGATGCATATAGACCTGTTTTGCAGTAAAATTTGTTCCTGAGGCCAGAATCGTTCGTGTCGGGTCTGGCTTGTGATGCATATAGACCTGTTTTGCAGTAAAATTTGTTCCTGAGGCCAGAATCGTTCCTGCCGGGTCTGGCTTAATGCATTTCATGCCCTTTCGCGGGCTTTGAGTTTACGCTTAAAACGTTGTAGCTGAGGCACAATTCGGCTGGCCTGGTCAGGTTTCACTCGTCCCATCCATGGGCTGACCTCAAGGGTAGAGTGGGGTGGGAATAGCAGTGGTGACTTGTCTTCCTAACTAGGCCATAAATAACAAAATTCCAGCTCTTTTGCAGGCAGAGACCCACTCGATTCTCTCCCCTTATGTCTCAGTTTATGACATAAGCGAGGGTGTTGTACTATTGTACTTCGTAGTACAGTAGTGAATCTGGGCCAATGTTGTTATGTATTTTGGGAAAATAAACAGAAACAAATGAGAGAAATAATGCTGGTGCAGTTAATTCATTGTTAGAGTGTCCTTTTTCGAGAAGAAATAATACTAAAAGAAAGGAAGTTTTAAATAAAGAGAGAGACTACCGAGATACCTACGACATCGCTGATAATAATTTTTCTGACACATAATCTTAAAACGCGAGTTTCTATTGCATCCTGGTATGGGCAACATAAATGGTTATGTGGTAATGTGATGCAAAATAAACTTCTCTTGGCCTTGTTTGTTGCTGTCAAAGGAAAAAAATAAAAAGAAAAGAAAGAAAGGGGAATTTCAACACATAATATGGGTTGCTTCATCACACTGAAACAATCACTGAAACTCAGAGCATAACAGCTTATTTGGTGAGTGAAATTATTATTTTTCATTGATAGTAATAAGAATAGACTAATAATAGTAATAATAATAATAATAATAATACAGTAATAATGATATTAATAATATAATAACAATAATAATTAATATCATTAACAAACATTTCCTATCGGAGGCACTTAAACTAGTTGCATCTGGCCTCACCGAGGATTTTGATCACCGGCCGCTACTGCACCAGTATTGGTGCATAATGCTTCGGCAAGTCATTGCAGAGCAGTTGGGTCGTTTTGTTTACAACTTTCTCCTGATAAACGTACCCATACATTAAAATTGAAAGGAATATAAATTTAATGTAAAAAATAAAATACCAAACAGTTATGCAGAACTGGAAAATGTGTCATAAAGAGGTAAAAACAATTGAAAAATAATGTAGAAGTCTAAAAATATCAATTATTATACATTCCTGAAGTCAGGGTACCATGAGTAGGATTTGTAAGTAAGTTCACGTCTCTAAAATGAAATTTGATTAAAATTGAAGTCTATGTTATGAATAATAACTGGGCGAATATTGCGTTGATATTTATTCTGATAAAGTGAATTATGCGCCACTCTGAATTGCAAAAGAGATTCTTCAGATGCAGAAAAAAAAGTAACTACTAAAAAAACATTATGGTATACTTATAAATGGTCCTCTAAGGTACCAAGAGCTCATACAACTCAGTCTAATGCATTTAGATTAAACATAGTGTTACAACAATAAAACTCAACGTAAATGTATAAAAAAAAGATATGACTAACTCTTGTGGACTGTCATGTAACTTGTTGTTTTCCAGTTGTTTTTAGACAAAATTCCATAAATCTTGAAGCTCACATTTCGAGCTTTAAGAAATGTTATTAATTAATATGCGTGAAAGAAATGAAACTTTGTAAAGAATGGAAGCAGGTGAATTTGAATGAAGACGTATTTTTTAAAAAATCTGGCTGAAGGTTGAATCTCCACTGTTCAAATTTATCTGAATTATGAGAGCAATTACTCTTAGCACCACTATTATATTTCCTTTATGTTATCTTTCATAGTTTAGGTATAAAACAGGAAGATGATTAACAAATGAAAAGTATTAGTTTCCTCATATCAAAGAGTATGTGTGAATCACCTTTGAAATGCTGCGTCATTAGTATCTGTATTGTACAGTGTAATAATTATGAACTAAGAATCCTACAGTCTGTATTAGCCAAATCCCTGATCACATATTTATCAGATGACCATTTTTTTTTTTGTCTGTTATTTATACTAGCTTTAACATCTCTGGTCATATCGCGAGTTAATCTTTTCGGTGAAATCCGAAGGCCTATGTACTATTGTTGAGGCTGGTTCTATTCTTGTGAACTACAAGGCATCTGTAGATGTACTACTGATTTTTTATGAATATGATTTTGATGATGAATGAAGCCGGTGGTATTCAGGGATGCTGTAGCCTGAATTTCTATTACCTGTGTCATAACAACAGAAATTCCAGTACGGTATTTAGCTCGTTTATCTACAACGAATAATGTAGGTCACTCATTACAACCACATAATTATTATTTCATGGTATGTACGTAAGCACAGTTCCCTTTTTCCCTTCTATAATTCAGTGATTGAAATACCTGCGAGTGGAGCAAAGGGGAATATTGCATTGTGAGTAACTGTACTGCAGGCGATTAAAATTTAATCATTTGGCTGATTACCGATAGAAATAATAATTGACTTCTTGCATCACAATGCTCGTTGTAGTAAAATTGATCTTAAAATTCACTTGCTAGAAATTTTATTTTTAGTATACTGTACTTATGGCCAATATGACTGTGCAAAAGTATATTAACGTTATAATGGATTTTTCATTTTAAGCCATACTTGTAATATCGAACTTTCACTGTATTTCATTTTTATTCAATAGTTCTCTTCCTCCAACCTTATTATTTTTTTACCAAATTAATTAATAAATCAGTGCTCTCAAAAGAGCCAACTCATAACACAACTAGTCCGGTATTCTTTTCTCTTGTTTGTCATGGAAAATAGGGGAAGTAGTTCGTATTTCTTCATATAACGTCATTTAGCATTTAGATTAGAATAATCGAGTTATGATATTCTGCACTTCAGCTTTGATTTGAAAATTCTTTTTCTTTCACATTATGATCTCGCAATCAGATTGATTCACTTTTATCCTTCATCTATAAAACATTATAACTATGACGTTCATATTTTCCAACTACTTGAATTAAATGATAACACAGAATAAAGACAGAAGATCGGCTATATTCGGGTCCTTCCTCTCTCTTCTTCCTTCCTTCTTCAGCTGTGTGAACTTCTGGTCTGCTCTGTGGAGGTATTTAGATGACTTAGAAGATATATGATTTTATGTGTATTTCATTTCTGAGTTGGAGGTACTGGTATCTGGAGGACGAATTCATTATTCCCCATGATGCGATGTTGGACGAAAATGATGACTAACATAACTGAATTTTTCGTGGACGAGAAACAGTCAGTCTGAATTCCTCTCAATCAGGGACAGATTTCTTTCACTTGATGAAAATTCACGACACATAAAACCTAACCTTATTTCCCTTTCCAAAGAAAGTCATGCTAAGGATTTCCACTGACCTCGACTGATACCGGCTTTGTAAAAAATGTTATATTAGGAATAAACAGAAAAAAAACTCATTTCATTATTTCACACAAGGTTAAGTAGCAAAATTCAGACTGCTTACAGAACACGATTATTTTGGCCAAACACTTGAATAAAATAGGAATTTACACAAACCCAAATTGCCCTCTATGCAACAAAGAAGAAGAAATGACTGAAGATCATCTCATAACCTGTGAGGTTCTACCTGATGGATCCACCACAGAGAAATATTGGAGAGCAAGAAGGCTAATGGCTTCGTTGCCAAAGCCCGGCATTAGATAACAACAACATTATTTCACACAAAACTAAAAACTGCAATGAATGTTGTTGTTGTTTTCTAATGCCAGGCATTTGACAATAAAGTCATTTGGCCTCTTGCACTCCAATATTTTCAAAGATATTGTCATGGTTAGCCACTGAAGCACAGATTTTGAGGACTGCAATGAATGTTTGCACAGTGTTAACTGTCTTATAAGATTATTTTAGTCACTAAAATAGAATTCCTAGTGATCATAAGATGAAGGTAAGAGGGAAATGAAACAAGACTGGCAAAGGCTGTGATAATTAGATTAGAAAGTTATATGTACGAAAGGCAAAGGTATCTTAACTGGTATTGTAACAATGAAGGTTTTTTTCGATCTATAAAATTCTATTTTACACTATTCCTCATTGTAGTTCTCTTAACAAACATACTATATTCACCAAAATGGGGATGGAGTTACAATAAATGCACAAACATTCTAATGCAGTACTGATTTACTCACCAAATAGTATTAACTAAATAAATTGAAATCATCTAGGATGAATACATGAAAAGACTTTACATAAGTATTAGCCCAATATTCAGCTTACAGAAAAATGTCACAACTTGGCCGAGATTCAGTTGTTTCTTTAATACCGGTATATGTTTCAGTGGCGTAGCATGAAATTTTGGGCAGGGGAAGCTAACTCAAGTTGTCTTTCATGTACATATGAAAAAAGTATTGCAAAAATACAGTCTTAAAATAAGTAGTAGTCGATGTCAAGTCAGCAGTCCGAAGATTGGTTGGAACCTCGTAACACCAATAAGGCATGACCTCAAATGATACGTAGTAAAATATGATTTCACGGTTTACACATATCTCTAACAAATAGACATGTATACATACAACATTAGCTCACTCCCTGTCATATTTAGAGAAATCACAATATTAGTATCATTACGTAAGTATGCGTCTGTCTTTTGGTTGTGTCCTTCATTGACAGCAAGGGAGTCGGTCATTTGTTTTCTAATTCACACTTTTGTTCGTAAGTCAGTCTTGATAATACAATTGTCCTAAAAATTCAAGTAAATTGGTGTCAGGAACTGTTATTTCGCTCATTATTTATTATATCAGCCACAATGCACACCAACACATCAACTGAACACAACTCACAAAAGGGATAACTCGGAAACTAAATTATTTTCAATGTAAAAGCTAGTTTTTTGCGAGCCTTGCGACCAGGGTAGTTCAGTTAGAAAGGGATGAAAAATCTGCGGGGTTCGTTACACAGAAGAATGAATGAAAGAAACCAGTCTGCTTGGAAGCTGGTGTGTGCAGGCTTCTTGTTTACTGCTGCATCACGAATCATCCTGAGCTGCCGCATCACAATATTTAACGCATAAATATAAACTCTATTAAAATTAATAAATAATTTTGTCCATAAACTGCAGGTTTATTATGAAATTATTATTAACTGGGGAAGCTGAGCTTTTTAGCTTACATTGACGCTACGCCACTGATATGTTTATCAATATTTCTAGCTTGATAGGTAATGTTTCACTTCCTTATTTACGATAGGAATATTCCTTGCCAGAAACTGGCAAACTTGCTTATCGGAAAACTTATAATAAGATGAAATATTGAGTATGCTTTCAGTTTTTTATTTTACATATTTCACTGTATAATTCGTACAGACATGTACTATTATCTAAACTAAAAAATTACCACAAATGCTAACCTCTGTTTTTCTTGTAGTATGTTGTTTTATTCATTAAAAATATCTACATTATGTGCAGACAATTCAGTTTGGAACATTAAAAATGTCTAATGAATCTCGGTAAGCTTCTAGTGGGATAACCTTCCTGTCGTTAATTACAGACATGGGATCCATCATAAAACTGATATAAACTTTGGTATAAGACAGTAGATAGACACTGGAATTACTATAATCATATAGCCTACATATTACAATTTAAAAATATAAGAAAACAATATTATTGTTTCAAATGCAAATACTAATGACTGTATTTCTTTACGAAATATTGTACACTTCATAGCACTGCTATTAAAATGCAAACAGACAGCTGGTATGTAACTACTTTAATAGATATGGAAGTTAAGCAACTGTGATGTAAATATGAATGGCTCAATCTTTAATGCATTTTATCAGCAAGACAAGATTTTTTTATGTGAAACGTTTATACTCAGCCTACAAGGAGAAAAAAATTTGTAAGGTTTGATATCAAATGTTTTCTGTAAACTGTAACATCATTCGTGGTACCATGGAAACAGAAGTGTAAGATAAACTTCGTGCCTCGTGGTTTTCCACATGGTTCATAGTTCATGTTCTAGAAAGCACAAACGAAATTTGAATACTGTAGGCCTACAAGCCGTAGTCACGCTTTCAGACAGGAAAGAGCATTGCTGCAGTGCCTCCAGTTTAGTATAGAGCTCACTGGTCTTAAACAAATAAAAAGGAAATAAGAAAGATTGTTGCTTATACTGCTTTTGATACTTAACTTTCATAAATCCGTGAAACATTTTAGAAATTCACAACAAATAAACTAAGCAACAGATACTAAATTTGGAACAACTGGATAATACCCACGGCAGACCAATATCCATAGTCGACACTACTCGCTGGCCACTAGTCACCGGGCCGTACCGAGCCGTATCAAACAAAATATAATCGAAATGGTGGTAGTCAAATTCGCGACTATATTCTTAAATAATTCACTCCATTAGTCAAGTTCAAGGTTTTATGTAGTACAACGGCGGTTTTTTGAATGCATTAAAAGAAAATGAAGATGTAATAAGATCATAAACTAGGTTATCACAAGGAAATTAACAGGAAAAAAGGTGTGTTTCACGGAATACCATTAAAATGACGGAAAGTAAATTTCCGGTTAAAGTTCGACAAAGCGTAAAGTACGTAATTATGACGGCGTTGCTGTTTTATTTCTGGCCTATAGAAAAATACCTAGCCTTTTACGAAAAAAAATTTTAGGGACCATGAAATTATTCACTGCTTTCATTATAGGCCTATTATTTTTTTATCAATATTACGAAACAAAAACTGTCATATTATATAATTTTAACTACTACATGGACGAATGAAATCAAGCTAACCTAACCAAAACTAACCTAATCTAACCAAAGCTAACCTAATCTAACCAAAGCTAACCTAACCTAACCTAACCAAAGCTAAGCTAAACTAACCTAACCAAAGCTAACCTAACCAAACCAAAGCTAAGCTAACCTAACCAAAGCTAACCTAAGCTAAGCTAACCTAACCTATTCGCAATATTTACGCAAATAAACATTGTCGCTAACAGTGGTGCTATCTCTCAATAATGTTCAGAACGAAGGAGGTAGACAGAGAGAGAGAAAAAAGAAATATAGCACAAGACTGTTTTGTCTCGAGACACTCATCTAAGACATGTAATAAGTCACGTAATCTACTTGCAATATATTTGCGCAAATACACTTTGTAGCTAACACTGTTGCTATCTCTCAGTAATGTTCAGAACGAAGGAGGCAGAGAGAGAGAGAGAGAAAAAAAAATTTCTCCCGGCAACTACGCCACACACCAACGTCATGTTCTTATGTTGGTGACATTGTGTATTTACTTAAATATGGTGGTAAACGTAACAGCACGGTTCAAACTGATCGTGCTAATTCTCCAGTATAGCGCTAAATTTTATTACACAGAAATGTTGGTAGACTCTCCAAGTTTTTTATTTTTATTTATTTTTTTACATACCTCATAAAAGATCAATGTTTCCACCCTTGCTGATATGCCAGACATCTAGCCGATAATCCATTTCATCTCACATGCATGTCATCATATCACGATTGATCAGTGCCACAGTTGCGGTGATACAATTGTGAAAGTTCCTCAAGGTTAAGGGGAATGGGGGTAAAAAAAAAACAATGTCCTTCATTAATCCCCACAAGAAAAAATCGCAAGTGTTAAATTCGGTACATGGGTGGGCACCGCATTAAGGCGTCATCATCTTGCCAACAGCATCCTATCAACATTGTCATAAATTTGTGTTGAAATAGCCTCGTATGTCATTGGAAATGAGCCAGACAGCAGTCTTGTTGATAAATGTAATCATCACAGATTTTTTTCCTAACAAAACTTGGAGAGTTTCTCATTCTATCGGTTCCTGAAAGTTCCTCAAGGTTAAGGGGAATGGGGGTAAAAAAAAACAATGTCCTTCATCAATCCCCACAAGAAAAAATCGCAAGTGTTAAATTCGGTACATGGGTGGGCACCGCATTAAGGCGTCATCATCTTGCCAACAGCATCCTATCAACATTGTCATAAATTTGTGTTGAAATAGCCTCGTATGTCATTGGAAATGAGCCAGACAGCAGTCTTGTTGATAAATGTAATCATCACAGATTTTTTTCCTAACAAAACTTGGAGAGTTTCTCATTCTATCGGTTCCTGAAAGTTCCTCAAGGTTAAGGGGAATGGGGGTAAAAAAAAACAATGTCCTTCATCAATCCCCACAAGAAAAAATCGCAAGTGTTAAATTCGGTACATGGGTGGGCACCACATTAAGGCGTCATCATCTTGCCAACAGCATCCTATCAACATTGTCATAAATTTGTGTTGAAATAGCCTCGTATGTCATTGGAAATGAGCCAGACAGCAGTCTTGTTGATAAATGTAATCATCACAGATTTTTTTCCTAACAAAACTTGGAGAGTTTCTCATTCTATCGGTTCCTGAAAGTTCCTCAAGGTTAAGGGGAATGGGGGTAAAAAAAAACAATGTCCTTCATCAATCCCCACAAGAAAAAATCGCAAGTGTTAAATTCGGTACATGGGTGGGCACCACATTAAGGCGTCATCATCTTGCCAACAGCATCCTATCAACATTGTCATAAATTTGTGTTGAAATAGCCTCGTATGTCATTGGAAATGAGCCAGACAGCAGTCTTGTTGATAAATGTAATCATCACAGATTTTTTTCCTAACAAAACTTGGAGAGTTTCTCATTCTATCGGTTCCTGAAAGTTCCTCAAGGTTAAGGGGAATGGGGGTAAAAAAAAACAATGTCCTTCATCAATCCCCACAAGAAAAAATCGCAAGTGTTAAATTCGGTACATGGGTGGGCACCGCATTAAGGCGTCATCATCTTGCCAACAGCATCCTATCAACATTGTCATAAATTTGTGTTGAAATAGCCTCGTATGTCATTGGAAATGAGCCAGACAGCAGTCTTGTTGATAAATGTAATCATCACAGATTTTTTTCCTAACAAAACTTGGAGAGTTTCTCATTCTATCGGTTCCTGAAAGTTCCTCAAGGTTAAGGGGAATGGGGGTAAAAAAAACAATGTCCTTCATCAATCCCCACAAGAAAAAATCGCAAGTGTTAAATTCGGTACATGGGTGGGCACCGCATTAAGGCGTCATCATCTTGCCAACAGCATCCTATCAACATTGTCATAAATTTGTGTTGAAATAGCCTCGTATGTCATTGGAAATGAGCCAGACAGCAGTCTTGTTGATAAATGTAATCATCACAGATTTTTTTCCTAACAAAACTTGGAGAGTTTCTCATTCTATCGGTTCCTGAAAGTTCCTCAAGGTTAAGGGGAATGGGGGTAAAAAAAAACAATGTCCTTCATCAATCCCCACAATAAAAAATCGCAAGTGTTAAATTCGGTACATGGGTGGGCACCGCATTAAGGCGTCATCATCTTGCCAACAGCATCCTATCAACATTGTCATAAATTTGTGTTGAAATAGCCTCGTATGTCATTGGAAATGAGCCAGACAGCAGTCTTGTTGATAAATGTAATCATCACAGATTTTTTTCCTAACAAAACTTGGAGAGTTTCTCATTCTATCGGTTCCTGAAAGTTCCTCAAGGTTAAGGGGAATGGGGGTAAAAAAAAACAATGTCCTTCATCAATCCCCACAAGAAAAAATCGCAAGTGTTAAATTCGGTACATGGGTGGGCACCGCATTAAGGCGTCATCATCTTGCCAACAGCATCCTATCAACATTGTCATAAATTTGTGTTGAAATAGCCTCGTATGTCATTGGAAATGAGCCAGACAGCAGTCTTGTTGATAAATGTAATCATCACAGATTTTTTTCCTAACAAAACTTGGAGAGTTTCTCATTCTATCGGTTCCTGAAAGTTCCTCAAGGTTAAGGGGAATGGGGGTAAAAAAAAACAATGTCCTTCATCAATCCCCACAAGAAAAAATCGCAAGTGTTAAATTCGGTACATGGGTGGGCACCACATTAAGGCGTCATCATCTTGCCAACAGCATCCTATCAACATTGTCATAAATTTGTGTTGAAATAGCCTCGTATGTCATTGGAAATGAGCCAGACAGCAGTCTTGTTGATAAATGTAATCATCACAGATTTTTTTCCTAACAAAACTTGGAGAGTTTCTCATTCTATCGGTTCCTGAAAGTTCCTCAAGGTTAAGGGGAATGGGGGTAAAAAAAAACAATGTCCTTCATCAATCCCCACAAGAAAAAATCGCAAGTGTTAAATTCGGTACATGGGTGGGCACCGCATTAAGGCGTCATCATCTTGCCAACAGCATCCTATCAACATTGTCATAAATTTGTGTTGAAATAGCCTCGTATGTCATTGGAAATGAGCCAGACAGCAGTCTTGTTGATAAATGTAATCATCACAGATTTTTTTCCTAACAAAACTTGGAGAGTTTCTCATTCTATCGGTTCCTGAAAGTTCCTCAAGGTTAAGGGGAATGGGGGTAAAAAAAAACAATGTCCTTCATCAATCCCCACAAGAAAAAATCGCAAGTGTTAAATTCGGTACATGGGTGGGCACCACATTAAGGCGTCATCATCTTGCCAACAGCATCCTATCAACATTGTCATAAATTTGTGTTGAAATAGCCTCGTATGTCATTGGAAATGAGCCAGACAGCAGTCTTGTTGATAAATGTAATCATCACAGATTTTTTTCCTAACAAAACTTGGAGAGTTTCTCATTCTATCGGTTCCTGAAAGTTCCTCAAGGTTAAGGGGAATGGGGGTAAAAAAAACAATGTCCTTCATCAATCCCCACAATAAAAAATCGCAAGTGTTAAATTCGGTACATGGGTGGGCACCGCATTAAGGCGTCATCATCTTGCCAACAGCATCCTATCAACATTGTCATAAATTTGTGTTGAAATAGCCTCGTATGTCATTGGAAATGAGCCAGACAGCAGTCTTGTTGATAAATGTAATCATCACAGATTTTTTTCCTAACAAAACTTGGAGAGTTTCTCATTCTATCGGTTCCTGAAAGTTCCTCAAGGTTAAGGGGAATGGGGGTAAAAAAAAAACAATGTCCTTCATCAATCCCCACAAGAAAAAATCGCAAGTGTTAAATTCGGTACATGGGTGGGCACCACATTAAGGCGTCATCATCTTGCCAACAGCATCCTATCAACATTGTCATAAATTTGTGTTGAAATAGCCTCGTATGTCATTGGAAATGAGCCAGACAGCAGTCTTGTTGATAAATGTAATCATCACAGATTTTTTTCCTAACAAAACTTGGAGAGTTTCTCATTCTATCGGTTCCTGAAAGTTCCTCAAGGTTAAGGGGAATGGGGGTAAAAAAAAACAATGTCCTTCATCAATCCCCACAAGAAAAAATCGCAAGTGTTAAATTCGGTACATGGGTGGGCACCGCATTAAGGCGTCATCATCTTGCCAACAGCATCCTATCAACATTGTCATAAATTTGTGTTGAAATAGCCTCGTATGTCATTGGAAATGAGCCAGACAGCAGTCTTGTTGATAAATGTAATCATCACAGATTTTTTTCCTAACAAAACTTGGAGAGTTTCTCATTCTATCGGTTCCTGAAAGTTCCTCAAGGTTAAGGGGAATGGGGGTAAAAAAAAACAATGTCCTTCATCAATCCCCACAATAAAAAATCGCAAGTGTTAAATTCGGTACATGGGTGGGCACCGCATTAAGGCGTCATCATCTTGCCAACAGCATCCTATCAACATTGTCATAAATTTGTGTTGAAATAGCCTCGTATGTCATTGGAAATGAGCCAGACAGCAGTCTTGTTGATAAATGTAATCATCACAGATTTTTTTCCTAACAAAACTTGGAGAGTTTCTCATTCTATCGGTTCCTGAAAGTTCCTCAAGGTTAAGGGGAATGGGGGTAAAAAAAACAATGTCCTTCATCAATCCCCACAATAAAAAATCGCAAGTGTTAAATTCGGTACATGGGTGGGCACCGCATTAAGGCGTCATCATCTTGCCAACAGCATCCTATCAACATTGTCATAAATTTGTGTTGAAATAGCCTCGTATGTCATTGGAAATGAGCCAGACAGCAGTCTTGTTGATAAATGTAATCATCACAGATTTTTTTCCTAACAAAACTTGGAGAGTTTCTCATTCTATCGGTTCCTGAAAGTTCCTCAAGGTTAAGGGGAATGGGGGTAAAAAAAAACAATGTCCTTCATCAATCCCCACAAGAAAAAATCGCAAGTGTTAAATTCGGTACATGGGTGGGCACCACATTAAGGCGTCATCATCTTGCCAACAGCATCCTATCAACATTGTCATAAATTTGTGTTGAAATAGCCTCGTATGTCATTGGAAATGAGCCAGACAGCAGTCTTGTTGATAAATGTAATCATCACAGATTTTTTTCCTAACAAAACTTGGAGAGTTTCTCATTCTATCGGTTCCTGAAAGTTCCTCAAGGTTAAGGGGAATGGGGGTAAAAAAAAACAATGTCCTTCATCAATCCCCACAATAAAAAATCGCAAGTGTTAAATTCGGTACATGGGTGGGCACCGCATTAAGGCGTCATCATCTTGCCAACAGCATCCTATCAACATTGTCATAAATTTGTGTTGAAATAGCCTCGTATGTCATTGGAAATGAGCCAGACAGCAGTCTTGTTGATAAATGTAATCATCACAGATTTTTTTCCTAACAAAACTTGGAGAGTTTCTCATTCTATCGGTTCCTGAAAGTTCCTCAAGGTTAAGGGGAATGGGGGTAAAAAAAACAATGTCCTTCATCAATCCCCACAAGAAAAAATCGCAAGTGTTAAATTCGGTACATGGGTGGGCACCGCATTAAGGCGTCATCATCTTGCCAACAGCATCCTATCAACATTGTCATAAATTTGTGTTGAAATAGCCTCGTATGTCATTGGAAATGAGCCAGACAGCAGTCTTGTTGATAAATGTAATCATCACAGATTTTTTTCCTAACAAAACTTGGAGAGTTTCTCATTCTATCGGTTCCTGAAAGTTCCTCAAGGTTAAGGGGAATGGGGGTAAAAAAAAACAATGTCCTTCATCAATCCCCACAAGAAAAAATCGCAAGTGTTAAATTCGGTACATGGGTGGGCACCGCATTAAGGCGTCATCATCTTGCCAACAGCATCCTATCAACATTGTCATAAATTTGTGTTGAAATAGCCTCGTATGTCATTGGAAATGAGCCAGACAGCAGTCTTGTTGATAAATGTAATCATCACAGATTTTTTTCCTAACAAAACTTGGAGAGTTTCTCATTCTATCGGTTCCTGAAAGTTCCTCAAGGTTAAGGGGAATGGGGGTAAAAAAAAACAATGTCCTTCATCAATCCCCACAAGAAAAAATCGCAAGTGTTAAATTCGGTACATGGGTGGGCACCACATTAAGGCGTCATCATCTTGCCAACAGCATCCTATCAACATTGTCATAAATTTGTGTTGAAATAGCCTCGTATGTCATTGGAAATGAGCCAGACAGCAGTCTTGTTGATAAATGTAATCATCACAGATTTTTTTCCTAACAAAACTTGGAGAGTTTCTCATTCTATCGGTATAAGAATTACAATTATCCGTTGCTTAGTTTATTTGTGGTGAATTTCAAAGTGTTTCATGGATTTATGAAAGACAGCGTATTATTAATGGAGAAGATGCTAATGAAGATGTAGCACTGTCAAAATATTTCAATTATGACTCTTATTCCTAACAAATTTCAGTACAGTACTACAATTGAAGGGGTTAGTGGAATAAGGGAGTATCCCACATTTTGGTAAAAAATGAACTAAGTCCATATTATGAAAGCTGAGTCCATCTACTGTTAGTTTAATGTGCTATTTAAGTAAGGGATAGTCCCATTTTAAAGTAAATATGAACATATGAAAGGGCTTTGTAAGTTGTATCAAAATTCTGAATGGAATAAGGAGGTATCCCACAGTTCCTTGAAATCTTGGTTCTGATTGGCCAACTGTTTACCCAACTGACCAATGGGAGAATACTGCTTTGATACAATAAGTTTCCAAGCAACATGGCAGATGTTGACCGTACTAATGTTTTTGTAAGTGACGAAATGGTGAAAATAAGATAAATAATAGCAAAAAGAGGAAAAGAAATCCATAAAATGGAAAGACAACAGCACACAGAAGGCACGAAACAGTGGACAAGAATATATTACACGCACAGACAAAGTAATGTCTGCTAAAGTGTTCACTAACATACAGGAAAAAAAAAGCCCCAATGAATGTTAAAAAGTATCCACTATTTTAGGAGGTGATAGTATGCATCAAAATAAGAAAATAATGTCTAATAAACATGGGTCCTACAACACACACTTGTTCATAAGAGGTGCTCAATGTGACGTCCATTCATGGCAATGCATTTCTCTGCCTTATAATACAGCAGACTACCAGAAAATCATACCGTAGTTGACACCTTTGGCATGGAATAATGATACATTGCAAGGAATACTGAAAACAAAAGTCTGGTTGCGGATATGAGCAGGGTTCAGCAGAGATGGTGTTGTGAATTTTCATAATCAGCATGTGTGGGCTGATGAAAATTCCCATGCAGTTGAAGAAATGAGGCATCAGCACCCATTCTCAATCAACGTATGGGCAGGCGTTCTTGGTGAAAGATTAATAGGGCCATATGTGCTACCGCAGAGACTTTTAGGACTTTCTTATTAACGTATTGCCTGCCTTGCTGGAGAATGTGTCATGTCAGCAGGACTACAGATGTGGTTCATACACGATGGCGCACCAACACATTTTCACCACAATGTGCGTGATCACCTGATGTTGACATTTCAAGACCACTGCAATGGTCGGGGAAGCCCCACACATTGGCCTGCTCGTTCCCCAAACCTAAATCCCCTAGACTTTTGGTTACGGGGACACAGATGTGGTTCATACACGATGACACACACCACTGCAATGGTCGGGGAAGCCCCACACCTTGGCCTGCTCGTTCCCCAAAACTAAATCTCCTAGACTTTTGTTATGGGGACACATAAAGGAATCAGGTCAATTTCAAAGAGTGCGTGATTCCTTACTCCAAAGGGCAGAGAAATGCATTGCGATGCGTGGACATTAGATTAGGCACCTCCTATGAAGAAGTGTTCAGAAAGTATGTGTTGTAGGAGCGATGTTTATTAGACATTATTTTCTTGTTTTGATGCATAATTGCACCTCCTAAAATATTGGATATTTTTAACACCCTGTATAGCAAGCACAGTTATGAAACCAAAGCACCCTGATGGAATGCTCATCAAAGCTGCTTAGCGTCCTGACATACTGTCCATATTAAAGTTCATACCTCCAATTCATCACAACTTTTATTTAAATTTGAAATCAGATAATGGATGTGAAGTAGAAAACAATGATCATAACCCATTACCTCCTGGTCTAGTTGCCTCATAAGTGGTGCCTTGTTGGTATCACTTATGAGGTTCAGACCTGTCTTCGGACAGTTGACTCAACAGACAAACAAATGAATCTTATTTAAATGTCTTTTGATTAATACCTTTCAAAGTTTGTTTCTTTCTTTGTTGTAAAATATAGTATATCATAAGTGAAATTTTCCTACAATAACAATAATAATCAAGATATTATGCTCTACATTTGTAGAAAGTTAGTTCAATACCTACCTAACACATTACCCAAAAGACTTTGTGATTCTTATTATTTTCCTTCAGTTACAGAGAATCTAACAAAATGCTAAATATCTCAAAAACATATTTTGAGGGATACCCCCTTCTTCCACTAAGCCCTTCAATTGTAACAGAATTTCAGTTTATTCTAAATGAAAATGTTTCTGGCATAGGCATTGGAAAACGTTACTTATATGTGATCTATTGATAAAAGAAAAATTGTTTGTGCGAGATCGTGCGTATTAGCTTGGTTTCTGCACAAAACCAATCCGTGGAAAGTCTAAAATTCCACATTCAATATTCCCAACCTAACACACATAACAATTTCCCTCTTCTTACCGTTTAAGTGACATATTGATTTTACTGCTTTAGGCTTTTAACATATTATTTTTAGAGACGTTCAATATAGTAATCATTATAAATTGGAAACTTACCACTGCAATTTCACGTAAATTGCACTGTTAATTATTGTTTTTAAATATTTGCAAAAATTAAATAAACTGTACAACTCCACTAAAGTTACTGCATTCGTGATGCAAGTAACATTAAGGAAGCCGTGAAAAAATCAACAAGATTCCAGACTCATCATAGACTGGGGGGGGAAAAAAAAGACAGGCATATATCACGGCCTGCTGGAGTATAGTAAACACAGAGAACATTTTAAAGCAACAATGTTGAAGATAGATATTTTTGTTTTGCAAATTTGCCGTCATTGAACAGAAACCAAGATGGAAATTTCATTGCAACTAATTAGAAATTCCTCTTTCAGGTATGTAATAAATGATCTTCGCACAAAATAATGTACGATACACGAGCGGTATGTTTTCTTTGAATTCTCGGAAATTAAAAAAGCTCAACTACGTTTCGCTTTTTCAAACTTCTCCTCGAACATGATAACTTAAACATACCGCACTTGCAACGCATATTACTATTGTGCGAGATCGTGCGTATTTGCTTGGTTTCCGCACAAAACCAATCCGCGGAAAGTCTAAAATTCCACATTCAGTATTCCCAACCTAACATACATAACAATTTCCCTCTTCTTACCGCTTAAGTGACATATTGATTTTACTGCTTTAGGCTTTTAACATATTATTTTTAGAGACGTTCAATATAGTAATAATTATAAATTGGAAACTTACCACTGCAATTTCACCGAAATTGCACTGTTAATTATTGTTTTTAAATATTTGCAAAAATTAAGTAAACTCTACAACCCCACTAAAGTTACTGCATTCGTGATGCAAGTAACATTAAGGAAGCCGTGAAAAAATCAACAAGATTCCAGACTCATCATAGACTGGGGGGAAAAAAAGACAGACGTATATCACGGCCTACTGGAGTATAGTACTTACTTAGTTACTGGCTTTTAAGGAACCCAGAGGTTCATTGCCGCCCTCACATAAGCCCGCCATTGGTCCCTATCCTGAGCAAAATTAATCCATTTTCTATCATCATATCCTACCTCCCTTAAATCCATTTTAATATTTTCCCATCTACGTCTTGGCTTCCCTAAAGGTCTTTTTCCCTCCGGCCTCCCAACTAACACTCTATATGCATTTCTGGATTCGCCCATACGTGCGAAAACATTTTAAAGCAACAATGTTGAAGATAGATGTTTTTGTTTTGCAAATTTGCCGTCATTGAACAGAAACCAAGATGGAGATTTCATTGTAACTAATTAGAAATTTCTCTTTCAGATATGTAATAATCGATCTTCGCACAAAATAATGTACGATACACGAGCGGTATGTTTTCTTTCCATTCTCGGAAATTAAAAAAGCTCAACTACGTTTCGCTTTTTCAAACTTTTCCTCGAACATCAAAACTTCAACATACCGCTCTTGTAACACATATTACTATTAGCTACGAGTATTAAGCCATTCTTTTTATCACATGAAATTAAATTACTTTTCTCTATGCTTCTGGCTACATCCCAGCTGTTTGTTCAGGTCTCTTACCATCAGCAAGGTACTTCTCAATTCATACAGGTACAATACAGAGTCACCCATTCACTGCACAACACTGGGGTTCAGGAACTACGAGATTTATGATGAATAAAGTTGTTGTTGGCTAATCTTTATGACTGCATGGACCTCTTCTGCCATTTCACTGTTCCTCCATTGTATTCATATTATTACTCCATTGCCTTTAAAATGGTTACTATGGTTACACAGAGATTGGCTCATTCTGTATTTGAGAGTCTGTGACATCAACATCTATCGGAGTTTAGAATAATTGTTACTTATTATTCACGAGTTGAAAGTTCATGGTATTACTGGCAGTGATGATTCCACCAAGCAGCCATTTTCTATGAAACGTAAAGCATTTATTTGCTGTTCGACATAAAAATAATATTATCCATTTCTAATGATGTATAACCAACAGCATTTTCCATTAATTCTTGCTCCTTCCTGTACTTTTATTGTGATTGTATAACAACGCATCAAATTTGATAGTATAAGTCTGAAAAAATGGAAATAAAAACTATATTCTAATCAAGTATGCTATTTCAAAATGGTGTGCTGTTTATTTAAAATTAATTGCCTGTATGACTGCTGGGGCGTACGCAAGGGGGAGTTACTGAGTTTGAATCCCCTCCCCTCCTTGAGTATTTTTTTATCCATATTTGTTTCCTTATAGGAAGTGCTATAATTGTACAAAAGAAAACTTACTATTGTTGTTTCTGTGGAGAAACATGTATTCTGAGGAACAACTTTCTTCATACAGCAGAAATATTTCTTACAGTAATGACAATTTTCTTGAACACAATGCTGTCTAACTTTGGAAGTCTCTTCTATAATCAAAATAGTTTTCACATCTCAGGAGATTTTACAAGCAGACAAGACGATGTATAAATAAAAAAAGGTAAGAATAATGTTGTTTAGTCATCTGTCCGAAGACAGGTCTGAACCTCACTAGTGATACCAACAAGGCACCACTTATGAGACAGGCAACTAGGCCAGGAGATAATGGGGTAGGGTGGCCAGTTCCTTTCCCCCTCCATTGCATACATTGCCGACTAGTTACATATTACACTAGTCAGTATACAAACAATTGTTCTCCCTCTAACACATATCGTCAAGTGAGGTGTACAGCCTGATAATAGATGTATATATCAACTAGAACCTCAATCAGTGGATAAGAACAATGTTAAACAACAGTAAAACCCTGTTTAACTGAAATGGTGAAGCAAAATATACATACCATAGTTTTTGGACCATAACATGCACTATTTTCTTATAAAAGACTTACTGAAGTACAAGGACATCATTTTATTTTTACTAACATTTTTAATATTAACTCGGCTATACCTCTGGATCAACGCCGTTTGCTACCCCTTTCCACGACTGGAGTTCCATGATACTGGCGTAATATACAAACAAATCACTTTACTAGGTATAGGAGGGAAGAAAAGTAGTTCATCCATTTATGTAAACTAGGAAATATCGCGCTTTTGAGTTTGATAATTTTCATTAGACTTTTGTTTAATCAAAATACAGTACAGTATTAACAATGAGTGTTTTTACTCACGAACTGAGCTGTCCATGTGGACGTATTCATTATGCAGTGTATATTATACTATCTACAGTACATTAGCATACAATATAGAGAATGAAGTTAAATTAAAAAATAATCGTAATATGGATATTTAAACACATTTTTAAAATGGTGGCCATTCATTTCGGTACAGGCTTCAGTTCTTTTGTGCATATTATTGCACTATAGACTATTGTACCTAATCCCAATTACCAGTTTCGTTCTTCGTACTAGTAACTCATGTTGAAATAATTCTGTACCACTGAGCTATCGAGTTCGTCTCACGCCAAAGGCTCGGAATTATCCTTTCATACTGGCGACTCTGTTATAGAGTACTGTCCATAGCGTCTGATCTTAGTCAGCACTGCTTATGGGTTGAAAGAAATTTTACAAATGTAATCTTCATCTTACGATGTTTGGGTGACGTATATACGTCCGTTGATGTGACATATTAATGAATTAAATACTATTATAGTCACAATCTTGCCATGGTATGAAATAGAGCGCCTGACCGGAGACCAGGAAGTCGCAGGTTCGATTCCCGCTCGAGGTTGTGAAATTTTTCTTTCATACCATGGCATGATTGTGACTATAATAGTATTTAATTTATTAATAATTATTGAAGTTGAGTAATTATTGGATACTATATATAGTTCTTCAATTATTGATTTTCCAACCTGACCCTAAACCTGAGATTAGCTTATAGTTATGACATGAGTTGAACCCGATACACGAGATTGGCTTAGAAAGATATGGAGAAGTACAGAATCAAAACAGTTGGCGTAGAAACAAAAAGAGCTACTTGAACTTATTTATGTCGCTAATGTCAGCAGACAAAGCAGAGGCAAGGGGGCCACAGGGGTCAGGAACAGCTGCGAGAGATTATCACTTCAATTCCCAAGTTAAACAAATAACCAATGCTCTGTGTCTATGACAGAGTAGAGACGAGAGAAATACAGTTAAGAAATATGAAGTCGAGGTAAACAATAATTTCTGATACTGGTAGTCTACTCAGCGAATAGGGATTATAAAGAAAGGACACTTCGCGTCGGTACCTTTGATGTAGCTGGACTGATTTCAATGACCTTCAAGCCAGCTAGAGCGTCAGATTCTGCCTTCTCCCTAGAGTTGGCGCTGACATCACACCAGCTAGAAGTCGACACAGCGGAAATATAACACATACAATTAATACATCTAGGTACATTATATACTCAAATAAAATAAATTGGATCCATAAAATAATAAATCCTTCATTAACTGTAATGTCTAGACTCTAGAGTTCCTTTATAATGAGAGTTGAGACGTTGACCCCAACAACAATTAAAATATGTAATGATTCGATAGCGCTGAAAATGGAAAAACAAAACTCTTACGAGAAGTAAAACCATATACCTATATTATATTATATACAAATATTAAACGAATTCGATCTTAATTTTATAATGTATTATATTATTTTATAATATAATTTATGATATCTGAAATATAAAATATTATTATTACAACTAGTTTGTCACTGAGAAATAAGGAAAAGCTGTTAACTTGAATTTATTTGAAGCAAAGCGTTACTGGATTATGCAATAAGGTAGGCGATGTTTGGATCTTGTGCCTTAATTCTATTCTCAATTATTAACTTAGCGTATGCTCGATTACAGTAACCTCTAGCGCTTGAAAGTGGAACTATACGCTGGCGCACAGAGAAACAAAACACAGGCAAATTAGCTCAGTGTCCATTCTTTATAATCCCTATTCGCTGGTCTACTGTTGTGAATGTGTCAGGTAGGCATCTAATCGTGCATTAACATCTTCGTATTATTTTTTTAATCAGTACATAACTGACGGAAAAATATTATTTGCGTTTCTTCAAGGCCTGAACCCGACAAGCATAAGTGAATTTCAACCTGACCCAGCCTGCAGGCTTCACCCAAGCCTGTGCAGAGCACTAGCATGAAATACAACAGAGTCGTCAAACTTTACGAATTGTTAATCAATTGTTTGTTGAATGGTGATGGTGAAGCTGCTCTAATTTCAAAGAGTGTACTGACAGTTTTCATTGAATTGGACAGTAGTGGCTGGTGGTCAAAATAATGAGTGTGCTACAATCTCTATATCGGCCTACTGTATACACTTATATGCATTTATCTTAATTTGAGACTCGCCTAATGACGAAATATGGAGTTCCTTCCTACTGCAGAACTTGTCAATTACCCTGGAGTTAAACGTTAAATCCCTCCATCCTGGACATTATACTCTTTTCTATTGACAGTATTGCAAGAGCAGTGAGGCGATCCTGGGACATAGTGTTCCTTAAAAACGTTTTTATGCGTTTCAAACAAGAAAAACATCTTTCTGGGTCAGCAGTGGTCATTGGTGTTGTAACCAAAATATTTAACAACTTCGTTACTTCACAGAATGGATCCCGTGAATTGTTGGAGACTATGTTTTGTAACTATTGAACAGCCATCCATATTTCGGAAGTCGGATCTTCCGTATAGAACTCCAAGTTGTGTCTTTAACACTCTTTTGCTCAGTACAGTATAGCTGTTGACAGCAACTTCAAGTTCGCGTTCAGGAAAATTATGCAAAAAATTGTCAAAAAATTCGCTGTTTAACAATTTTGTTGCGTCTAGGTAGCTTAAAGACTGGAAACGATGAGTAGTTTCCTGAATTATACGGTTACATACCTCCTTGGCATCAATTTTCTGGGATTCAATTTTCCGTCGCTTGCTGATTGATTCAGGAGGAACCTAAAAAAACTGGTAGGTGGCAGCAGAAGTCGAACATTTGAATTACCAAATACATTGTACGTAGTTCCGAGTTCCTCCACAAACAAACATTCTTTCCTTACGCTTTACTTTTGCAATCTCCAAGCTGTGTTGTGCTGAAGCTGACTACAGCACTTCCCCGCGTAAAAATAGCCAATCAGGGCAGTTATTTCAGCTTTGCAATGCGCATAACTGTCTACATTCTCATGTAAGTTTTGAGTAGCACAACGAACCCCCTGAGGCACCAAAGAGCGAAGACTAAACACTTTATAACGCGTCGTGAACATAACAACGGGAAATTGTCAAATGGCAGATGAAATACTGTGGTATTGCAAACACTTTATTTGAGCAAAAATTATCATTGTACTGTAGCACATAAGGACAGGCCGCCCCTGGAATTGGGCACCAAATTATATATAAATTTTACTGGTTATTACAGTGAAGCAAAAGTCAAAGAATTCTGTTAATACAAAATATATAATATTATTAAAATTTCTCAAACATTCCAAACATTAGTTGATGCATAGTTGCTTTAAAATGCTCTTTTATGATCACCAATTTCTCTAATAGCTCTTGAACAGAACTTCCAGCACTGATCTCGTTAAATTTTCTGTAGAAAATGGGCTATATGCTAGTAACTTAGTGATTTTATTTCCATCACATGAATACAATTGTGTGATGGGAAATGGGTCGGATTTTCTTCTCGAAAGCCATTATCAACTCACTCAATGTAACATGTAACGGAATTCCAATGCTATGTGCTACATGGCACTGGTGTCTTGGTTAATTTTCTGGAAGACATGCCAAACAGACATCCAGAGAATATCAAATGATACACCACGCAAAATTCCAACAATTCAAAGTAAATAAAAGAAATCATGCTACAGCTCTTTCAATGCAGGAAAAGCATTCATTTTGCACATAACATACAGAAGTATTCAGTATACAGTTGGTCATGCTTAATTCCCCATGGTTTTTTAGTTATCATGTTTACAACTGTTTGGAGGTTTGAGAACTGAAAGTCGGCCATCTTCAATGGGCTCTTTAAGAGCGATAAAAATCGTAGCACAGCTTCTTTTGGAAGGGAAGTAAAGTCAGTGGTCTCATGTTTTAGATTGAGAGCACATGAACAAACCTGTCTCCAAATGAGAAAGTTCTGGGTAAAATTTACTGATCATTTTCTAGTCGAAGGTTCTGCCTCACATACAAGTTTGTATACTCACATTGTGAAACAAACATAATCAGAATACTTCAGAGGTCCCATAACCACTGTAGTAGTCCCACGAGCTCCATTGTTAGCATTGCAGATGTAGGGTAAATTACATAGGCCTATTCATTATTTTGCTCTAACTCCCAAACTACGAGTATGAGAAAAATTATGTATCTATTTCTATGCAGCTAAGGTCTAACTATGATTTAAATGTAATATCCATAATACTGCATTAAAAAGAAAGTATACGAACTTTTAAGAGAATATTGTATTGTATTGTATTGTATTGTATTGTATTTGATGGAATGTGGACCTCACAATTTTTGTATCCGGTGCCACAATTACGTTCATTACAGATATACCTTATATAGACGCTCTTTAAATTGATCAATTATTTCCATCTTTAAAAAACCTAACAATTTGATTTAGATCATTCGACAATTCTCACCTTTAAAAACTTAACAACTTGATTTAGTGCCACTTTTATGACTCCGTTCTTGATTTTCAGAACATTTATATCGAACACCTACTGTTTCCAATAATACTTGTTACTAAAACATACTACCCCATTGTCCAATAAGTTCATTATTATGTCTGTTTGTTGTATGCAATTCCTTTTTCAGATCTCACTAATTTTCTACCTATTACACTTGCTATCCTAGCTAGCCTCCTCCGCCAGACTCCTCACCTATTTTCAATTATCTCTCTCGTTTTACTTAACTTCCTATTACACATTCTCTAATTCATTCAGAATTGACACTTTTAGCACTCTGATCTTGATTTTCAGATCACTTAGACTATATCGAACACACACTGTTTCTAATAATACTTGATACTAAAACTTATTACACATTTGTCCAATATGCTCATTATAATGTCTGTTTCGTGTGTACCGTTCATTTTCCGATCTCACTCATTTTCTACATATTATACTTCGCCGTCCTAGCTAGCCTCCCCCGCATACTTTTAAGAGAATATGACTTCAAAAGAACTGTAAAACAAATTCCAAGAATCCACTTAATAATTAAATAATATTAATATTCAAAATAACTCATCAATGACCATGATACTATGATCTCTAATAGTAATATTAACGTAACATATAACTCAAATCGTATCACACAAATTAAATTAAGCTTTCTTTTATTCTTCTCACTTTCACCTCACAGAATTGGGGGGGAGGGGGGAGAGAACAGGAAAGCTTTGCTCCTTAGTTCTATCTTGCACATCTTATATAAGCACATCATTACTCTCGGCTCCACAAGTAAAGAACCCTGGCCTCACACCACTTCTGCACAGATGACAGTGATTGACAGGCCAGTTAGGGGAAGCTGTTGCCACGTTTGCTCTTGGCTGGACTCTTTAAATGTGTTTTCTTTTGCAACTGGTTGGATTCTTTCAAAAATGGAAAATTCACAACACAGCATTCTCGGCGGTCTCCTGGCGGTATCTTTGTCCACAGTTTCACTAATTGTGGGAGCGTGTCAGTCAGATTTATGGCTTCCTGAACCCAACCCTGCAACGAAGGTTCATTACTTGTGAAACCAAGAGTATGCATTTTTCTGCCTTCAAACTCAATCACAAAGCAAGAGTCTACATGACCATCCTATGCTTGCCTATATATAGCTACCCTCCGGTTTGAAGCCAGAATGGACACAGAGGTCATGTGAACCAATCAGAGAGCTGTGTTGCCAAGGGAGAAGGGAAGATATGCTACTCTGTTTATGAAGAACTCTAGGGTGAAGCACAGGTCTCTGAAGATCAGATAAGGAAAATAGAAACCTGTCCCAGCACTGTTGCGAAGATTCTACAAGTTTGCTAAACTTACATAATAAACAGAACTGCGTTGAAAAGATGTTCACATTGCCCTGGAGTGCTCACAGTCAACCTATTCACCCATAGATCTACTCTGTCCATTTTAATGCCTTTAATATCTGAATTATTAAAACTAATGAATTTTTTAACATGCATTATGTCATCTGTTTCAAAGAAACATGTAAAGTTCTATTAGGAAGTTTAGATAGCAAGTCTATTGCAATTAAAAGCATCCAAGTTGTGTAAAAGTAACACAGGAAACAAACGTAACGCAAGATGAAAGAATAGTGTAAGCAATGTTAAATGCACATTCCAACCAACAGGATGAAACACAACAGAGAAAGCAGAATAGAATGCACCAAAACACAACACATTACCCATTAACAACTCTAAACTTTAGTGACAAGTAATGTTCCGGTTATACCAAAATATATTCTATGAAAGCATGCAATTTCCACAAACAGTAGAATGAATTGCTATAAATTGTTCTAAGTTGAAAAATTTATTCATTCTTGAATACACTCTTTTAACACTTTTATAATCACTGGTTAAATTATTTGAATAAATAATAACTACATCCCTGTGTTAACATTATAAAAATCAGGCAACATAACACCAAAATTTATGATGCTAACACAGTGAAAGAGTTATATTTATTCAAATAACTTAACAGTACATCAGTGAAAAGTTTAGTCTTTCAGAAATATCTTCCTCCCATATCACTGAAGACAAGAATGATCCATTTATTATGAAGACACGAATTGCAATTTTCATGAAGATGTTAATCTTGAAACTTTTGTTTCTATTAAAAATTAAACTTTTGGACACCTTAAAAAATCTGTACGACTGCCAGTTTAGAGGTTAATGAAGTTAAAGGCACTATCTCCTCAGCAAAACAAGAGACAGAGGCCATAAATCTAAACTGTTCTTCTTTCACTGAAGATTAACTTATATCACTCATTATAAACAACGAAAATAATTAATAAAGACAAAATATAATAATAATAATAATAATAATAATAATAATAATACATGGCACTACAGCCTGTGAAAGTTCTAGACCGACCAGCCGGCTGCTAGCCTCATGCCCACATGCCGAAGCAGAGGTGGACGATCATCCAATCAGAATGGAAGTATCGTGTAGTTAGCACGATGATCCTACCAGCCGAAAGACAAAATATATTGTGGAGAAAATTTATAAATTTTCGAACTAAATTTTAATACATACCGTAACTTATTATGCTATTCTTTCATTATGAAGATGAATATTTTTAAATTTTAGTTCCCTGACTTATTATTCTGATGAATAAAAAGTTTCCTTTATAGATTAAATTTGAAAACTTAATACATTTATAAATGGATCTAAAGATAAAAATCTATCCTTCCTAAATTTTTGAGGAAGATGAAATAAACACAAAGTGGAAAATGCTGTTTACTCACTGTATTTTGACACATCTGCACCACAATGTGTCATGTAGCACACTGGGTGACTTACAAGAACGCATGCCCTCACAGCTGACAAATATTTTTCTTTTCAATCCCATATATGGAGAGATGCTATGTAAACCCTGAAAAAGACATTTGTAGCTTTATAATAACGATCTCGTCAGATCTAAGAAGGCATGAGTTGAGTTGTATGCTGCAGTTCTTACCCTTGGGGCCAGTCTGAAGTCACACTCCATGGACTTGTCATCACAGCACTCGAACACTTTCACTCCCACACTTACAAGCTGTAAAAGGCTCGAGTTCAGTTGCATACTGCAGTTCTTACCGTTCTGGCCAACTTGTATGGACATTGCATGACTTTACTATCACAGCGGACAAATATTTTTCTTTTCAGTCCCATATATATGGAGAGATGCTATGTAAACCCTGAAAAAGACATTTGTAGCTTTAAAATAACGATCTCATCAGATCTAATAAGGCATGAGTTCAGTTGTATACTGCAGTTCTTACTGTTCTGGCCAACTTGTATGGACATTGCATCACTTTACTATCAGAGCGGACTAGTATTTTCCTTTTCAATCCCATATATGGAGAGATGCTATGTAAACCCTGAAAAAGACATTTGTAGCTTTATAATAAATATCTCATCAGATCTAAGAAGACACGAGTTCAGTTGTATACTGCAGTTCTTACCGTTCTGGCCAACTTGTATGGACATTGCATCACTTTAATATCAGAGAGGACTAGTATTTTTCTTTTCAATCCCATATATGGAGAGATGCTATGTAAACCCTGAAAAAGACATTTGTAGCTTTATAATAACGATTTTGTCAGATCTAAGAAGGCACGAGTTCAGTTGTATGCTGCAGTTCTTACCCTTGGGGCCAGTCCAAAGGGACATTGCAAGGACTCGTCATCAGAGCATTGCCAAATTTTAACGCCCACACTTATCAGCTGTAAAAGGCAAGAATTTTGTAATGAGTATATACACAATAATTACTAACAATTTAGACACTTTGCTAGATTTGGTCCTTTTATAACCCTTAAAAAATCTCTTCAGATATCTTAACAGTATTCTATAGTTTCTTAGAGTGTAATTTTGACATTCAAAACCAAAGTTATCAACATAAAGAGTCCGTCCAGTTATATTTATTTGGAGCCTTAAAAGGAAGACTTATATGGCTCCCACTTATTAATTCAGATTGTGTGGACAGAGTTTCAAATTACCAAATAATGCATTTGACAGTTACACAGCAGACAAAGCATTACCTTGATCTTGTGGTTTTTCATAACTATGTCACGAACCGCAGGCGATGTGAAGAAGATGTTCTCCTTCGCCATAGTTTTATTACAGCGTATAAGGAGACAGTTCACAGCTAGTTCCTCCTTTATATCATAAAAATCCCTGTAAAATAATTAAAGCCAAGACTTTAATAGAGCACTCATCAAATGAGAAAGCATCACACAACTATACAAAAATGAAACACTGCAAATAGATGATTCTTGGTAACTGTGGGGGTCCATTTCTTGCCTGTAGATTTCCAAGTCGTCTCGAACTCAATCTCACTGCCCTCTACTTATCTCTGAACAAACCACGAAGAATACCAATGTTTCTCATCATCAATTTAGTTGATATACCAGTGCCATGTCTTATATCAACAACAGGGCAGCGAGTAATACAGGACTTCAGGCATAACTTCATTACGGCTGATAATTATGACCAACATAAAATACAGTGAAACCAACTCGAGGGGATACTGTAATTGTTTTCGTTATAGTGGAATGTCGTTAAACCAAAAATTGATTAGATTTGCCTACAAATTGTGTCCCATATTATGGAATATCAGATACTGTACCTGGGCAAGGTTATATTGTATACTTTTAAGGAATCCTGAGGTTCATTGCCGCCCTCACATAAGCCCTCCATCAGTTCCTATCCTGAGCAAGATTAATCCAGTCTCTACCATCATATCCCACCTCCCTCAAATCCATTTTAATATTATCTTCCCATCTACGTCTTGGCTTCCCCAAAGGTATTTTTCCCTCCGGCCTCCCAACTAACACTCTGTATGCATTTCTGGATTCGCCCATACGTTATATTGTATACCCATATTATATTGCCGGGGATGTGAAGTAGATATTCTCCTTCTCCATCGTCTTATAACAACATATAAGAGACACGTTGCTGGTAGCTCCTTGGTGATGTCATAAAAATCCCTGCTAAAATAATTGAAGCCAAGACTTTACTAGAGCACTCATCAAATGAGAAAGCATCACACAACTATACAAAAATGAAACACTGCAAATAGATGAATCTTGGTAACTGTGGGGGTCCATTTCTTGCCTGTAGATTTCCAAGTCGTCTAGAAGTCAATTTCACTGCCCTCTACTTCTCTGTTCAAACAACGAAGAATACCAATGTTTCTCATCATCAATTTAGTTGATATACCAGTGCCATTCTTATATCAACAACAGGGCAGCGAGTAATACAGGACTTCAGGCATAACTTCATTATGGCTGATAATTATGACCAACATAATAGAGTGAAACCAACTCGAGGGGATACTGTAATTGTTTTCGTTATAGTGGAATGTCGTTAAACCAAAAATTGATTAAATTTGCCTACAAATTGTGTCCCATATTATGGAATATCAGATACTGTACCTGGGCAAGGTTATATTGTATACTTTTAAGGAATCCGGAGGTTCATTGTCGCCCTATATAAGCCCGCCATCAGTCCCTATCCTGAGCCAGATTAATCCAGTCTCTACCATCATATCCCACCTCCCTCAAATCCATTTTAATATGATCTTCCCATCTACGTCTTGGCTTCCCCAAAGGTCTTTTTCCCTCCGGCCTCCCAACTAACACTCTATATGCATTTCTGGATTCGCCCATACGTTATATTGTATACCCATATTATATTGCAAATTCAATAAGAATTGGTACCATACTGATAATTATGCATATTCAACAACTGAATAATTATTTTTGCATATTTTAAAATATTTTCCATTCTTCATAGCCTTGTCAAGACCAAAAATTAACTTCTATAAAGCATAAAGTACGTTGAACACGGTTATACAGGGTGTTCATTTCAAAGTGTGTCATGATGTCACTGTTGTGAGTCAGCGATTTGAAGCGAGTTTTAGCTTTTCTGTCAGAGAAGTTGCCTATTATTTAAGGAAATAACGACCCTTTTGTTGTAATAATAAAAAAAAAATATTTATTTGAAAAAACAAAGTCTGTTACATAACTGAAGCTTCCTTTACTTCTCTACCTAATCACCACTTACATTTAAACATTTGTAGTATCTGTTCACCAGCTTTAGAATTCCCGTGTTATACTCCTCTGCCGCCAGTTCATTAAGCCAGGTGTTCACTGTCTTCTTCAACTCTTCATCACTTCCAAAACGCGTACCACCCAGAAAGTCTTTCAGCTTAGTGAAAAGGTGAAAATCGCTAGGAGCAAGGTCTGGACTATAGGGTGGATGATCAAAGATTTCCAAACCGAATTGATCCAGCAATTCTCGAATTGAAGCAGCATTGTGCAGGCGGGCGGGCGTTGTGAAGAAGCACAACTCCTCTCAAAAGCATTCCTCGCCTCTTGTTTTGGATGGCTCGCCGTAGTTTTCGTAAAGTCTCACAATAACGATTTGCATGTATTGTAGTGCCTTTTGGCATGAAATCCAGCAAAACAACACCTTTGCGATCCCAAAAGATAGTACCCATGACTTTTTGTGTTGAGTGTCTTTTTGAATTTACTCAGTTTCTTGGGTGATGAGGGATGATGCCACTGACATGATTGGCGCTTGGTCTCTGGGGTGTTGTGAGACACCTGGGTCTCATCACCAGTCACAATTTGATCAAGAAAGGCGTGTCCATCTCTGTGATATCGCATCAAGAATGTCAATGCTGAGGCCATTCTCTGAGTTTTGTGTTGGTCACTCAGTTGCCGTGGAACCCATTGTGCACAGATTTTGTGGTAGCCAAGATGTTGCGACACAATTTCACCAAGCAAAGAACGAGAAATGTCAGGAAAGGCAATATGCAATTCGTCGAGTGATGTGCGCCTGTCTTGCAAGATTCTGTCGTTCACTTTAGTCTTCAGGTCTTCTGTGATGAGTGATGGGCGTCCGGGTCGAGTTGCATCGTGGACATTTGTTCTCCCATTGTTGAACATTTGGCACCATTTTCTCACATTTCTTTCATTCATTACAGTATCACCATACACTTCTTTCAATTGCCGGTAAATTTCTGCAGGTTTCAAATGTCGGGCATTCAAAAATCGAATCACACTCCTCACCTCACAGTCGCCGGGATTATCTCTCACGTCGTTCATTTTGAAGTAACACAAAATGCACAATGGTCACTTGTTGCAACCAGTACTCACAACATTATGAGAACACATGTTAAGGAAGCCAGTTGATCTTCAAACAAGGAAGGGGAGTCAGCTGCGCAGCGGGTATGCACGAACTGTCGTTATTTCCTGGATCCCCCTCGTAACTTAGTAAGCTATCGCAACATTAACATAGCCTCAAATCACCTTCAGGAAGCCTTAGACATCATATGCCCCTGGCTTGAAAATTGGCGCATCGTATTGAATTACAATAAATGCGAAGCAATGATATTTACTTTGTGTCGTCCTGCTAATCCTCCATGCATAAATCTTTCAACCAACGTGACACCAAAGGATGAAGCTGTAAAATATCTTTGAGTGCACTTAGATCACCGTCTATCATGGAAACATCACATCAACAACAAACTTAAATTGGCCTACTCAAGACTCGCTAAATTATATCCGCTCCTCAACAAGAAATCATCTCTAAAGCTACAAAATCGCATGCTACTTTACACATCTCTATTACGACCTCTACTGCTTTATGCCTGTTCTGTCTGTGGAGGAGCTGCAAAAAGTGAAATTAAACACATCCAGTCATTTCAAAATAAAGTCCTACGAATTTCACTCAATTCTCCCTGGTTTGTCCGTAACAGCCAACTACACAGAGAAACTGGTATTGACACAATCAAACAGTTTATTCATTCACAAGCTAAGAAGTTCTATAACAACCTAGAAAATGTTCCAGGCGCCATCCATTACTCTCTCGGAAGGAAGTCCACATTTCCCACCAGAATCAAGAACCGACTTCCAATGGACCTCATATTATAATCAAAATTTATCATCACACCAACCTATGTAAATAATTATTTATTAACAATAATTTTTGTTCATTGAGGAGCCCAATCTAGGCTGCCCTCAATTCAGTCTCATATATTGTATTTATATTTTATTTAGAAATGATCTGTATAGGCTAAATGCGCTGATCGATCAATAAATTATTTAAAAAAAAAAAACCTTGTAATAAAATGAAGCCGACACAATACTTACTTACTTACTTACAAATGGCTTTTAAGGAATCCGAAGGTTCATTGCCGCCCTCACATAAGCCCGCCAGCGGTCCCTATCCTGTGCAAGATTAATCCAGTCTCTATCATCATACCCCACCTCCCTCAAATCCATTTTAATATTATCCTCCCATCTACGTCTCGGCCTCCCTAAAGGTCTTTTTCCCTCCGGTCTCCCAACTAACACTCTATACGCATTTCTGGATTCGCCCATACGTGCTACATGCCCTGCCCATCTCAAACGTCTGGATTTTATGTTCCTAATTATGTCAGGTGAAGAATACAATGCGTGCAGTTCTGTGTTGTGTAACTTTCTCCATTCTCCTGTAACTTCATCCCGCTTAGCCCCAAATATTTTCCTAAGCACCTTATTCTCAAACACCTTGAACCTATGTTCCTCTCTCAGAGTGAGAGTCCAAGTTTCACAACCATACAGAAGAACCGGTAATATAACTGTTTTATAAATTCTAACTTTCAGATTTTTGGACAGCAGACTGGATGATAAGAGCTTCTCAACCGAATAATAACACGCATTTCCCATATTTATTCTGCGTTTAATTTCCTCCCGAGTGTCATTTATATTTTGTTACTGTTGCTGCAAGATATTTGAATTTTTCCACCTCTTCGAAGGATAAATCTCCAATTTTTATATTTCCATTTCGTACAATATTCTGGTCACGAGACATAGTCATATACTTTGTCTTTTCGGGATTTACTTCCAAACCGATCGCTCTACTTGCTTCAAGTAAAATTTCCGTGTTTTCCCTAATCGTTTGTGTATTTTGTCCTAACATATTCACGTCATCCGCATAGACAAGAAGCTGATGTAACCCGTTCAATTCCAAACCCTGCCTGTTATCCTGAACTTTCCTAATGGCATATTCTAGCGCGAAGTTAAAAAGTAAAGGTGATAGTGCATCCCCCTGCTTTAGCCCGCAGTGAATTGGAAAAGCATCAGATAGAAACTGACCTACACGGACTCTGCTGTATGTTTCACTGAGACACATTTTAATTAATCGAACTAGTTTCTTGGGGATACCAAATTCAATAAGAATATCATATAATACTTCCCTCTTAACTGAGTCATATGCCTTTTTGAAATCTATGAATAACTGATGTACTGTACCCTTATACTCCCATTTTTTCTCCATTATCTGTCGAATACAAAAAATCTGATCAATAGTCGATCTATTACGCCGAAAACAGCACTGATGATCCCCAATAATTTCATCTACGTACGGAGTTAATCTTCTCAAAAGAATATTGGACAAAATTTTGTACGACGTCAACAAAAGTGATATTCCTCGAAAGTTACCACAGTTGGTTTTGTCCCCCTTTTTAAAAATAGGTACAATTATAGACTCCTTCCATTGTTCTGGTACAATTTCTTTTTCCCAAGTTTATAAGCCGACACAATATGAAATTTAACTTGTGAAACATTTGGAAAAGATTGTTTTGACAGTTCTGCAGTGCAGTTGTTAAATATTGTGCATTGCCAATTTGAATCTCATTTTAAGAGTGGTATTCATCCATTCGTTAGTTAGAGTTCTGACTTAATTGTGAAACATTGATTTAACATTTTGTGCATTTGACAATTCATATTTTTAATATAAATGTATAATAACATTAATAAAATACCGTAACATACGAGCAATAACAATAATAATAATAATAATAATAATAATAATACAGTGAAACCTGTTCAAAACGGAAGTGACATGGTCCTAATTTTTTTTTTCTGTTGTGGACAGGTTTCTGTGTTATTCAGGTGTGAAGTTAAAATGGAACATTTTATCATTTGTATAAATGAAAACAAAATGGCATGCCACAAATTGTAAGAATTACAAAATATTCCATTTAACATTACTGACATTAAATCAGCTTCCTGCCGCTTATTTAATTGGTGAATGAACTTGATGAAAATCTCATTTCCTGTATAAATTGTATCGTAACTCACTCATTAAACACTGTAAAGTTTATTAATTACACTAAATTTAATATCTAACACTATAATATAATACTGTACTGTATATCACAACAGATTACTTAGTTGAACTAGGAGCCATCCATTAGAAGCCTTGAATTCTGGATTATCTAATTTATTTTCCAGTTCAAGGGTTTGCATTGCAGAAGAGATCCAGAAATTGGCATGATCTTTGAAAGGGCAAGAAGAATCCACTCTCACAACAGTTCATTTGTTTCTATGTAACCAGTTGTTTTCTCTTTCCTTTTTATGTCACCAATATTGACCACAAGCCACTCACACGTAATACGGCCTTTATTTTTGAAAGTGTTCAGTTACATCTGAGTTTTCCATTCCTAAATTTCAACATTATTTTCCATACGCTTCGTTTCTAATTTTCCTCAATAACTTTTCCTTCGTCAGTTAATGATAATGCAAAATTTTTACGCAACTTTTTATTATCACGAAATCACTAATAGACTTGCGTTCTACCCAGCTACGACAGTATACAGGAGTGAAGCATTGAATTTCTTTGAAGAGACTCGTCTACCTAGTCAAAAGTTTAATAAAATTTATGACCACAAACTCGCACCCTCAAAAATTTTGCAAAGAAAACTTGTTTTTATCTTAGTGACCTATGTATTTCGTACATTCCTTGAAAGCACATACTGTTTCAAAATATAGTTTACATTATACAGTAGTGTGTCGAAAATATTATTTCCGTTTTGAACAGTAGCAGACAGTTTCCGCGTTGGACAATTTCCGTTTTATTCAGAAAAAATTACACATAATACATACGAATTTCGCCAGGACCAATAAATTGTTCCGAAATAGACAGGATTCCGGATTATTCAGGTTCCGATTTGAACAGGTTTCACTGTAATAATAATAATAATAATAATAATAATTTAATACACAAAATTTAAAATACTGATAATGTAAATTGTAAACAACTTTAATAATGACCACTCCCTCCTTGACAAATATTTTGCATACGCCACTGGTATGACAGACAGCTGTATGTAATGAACCCAGTACATCCTTCTAACCTGATGACGAAGATAGAACTAATCTTGGAAACATCGTGAAAAATTATATTTTATCACCAGCAATGAAAAAAGTCCACTCCACTCCATCACAAAATATCAATCCATCATTGGTCTCTTCATCATGCATATCTAGAAAATCGAATGTTCTGAATTTCTGATTGATTAATTAATTTATTATTATGGAAGATTTTTTCAGTGTCTAGACAACCAACATACAGCAAAATAGATTTGAGAGGACAGTATGATATGAAGACAGTAGCATCAAAGACAGCAAGTGGTTCAGGTATGATGAAAAGACATATTATAAATCTAAAATAGAAATGAATAAACATTTCATGTAAAAAAATGGTACATCACTTTGTACTAGAAGAATGAACAGAAGAAGGTGAGACGAAAATGAAAGATAAGAAATAGGAAGTGGTATAACTGTACAAAAGAAAACTTACCATTTTTGTTTCTGTGGAGAAACATGTATTCTGAGCTACAACTTTTTTTAAACTCAAGCAGAAATATTTCTTACAGTAATGACAATTTTCTTTAACACAATGCTGCCTAACTTTGAAAGTCCCTTCTATAATCATAATAGTTTTCACATCTCATGAGATTTTACAAGCACACAGATGATGCATAAATAAAAAAAGGTAAGGATAATGTTATTGTTGTTGGTCAACTGTCCGAAGACAGGTCTGAACCTCACAAGTGATACAAAGAAGGCACCACTTATGAGACAGGCAACTAGGCCAGGAGATAATGGGGTAGGGTGGCCAGTTTCTTTCCCCCTCCATTGCATACATTGCTGACTAGTTACATATTACACTAGTCAGTATACAAACAATTGTTCTTCCTCTAACACATATCTTCAAGTGAGGTGTACAGCCTGATAATATATGTATATATCAGCCAGAACCTCAATCAGAGGATAAGAACAATGTTAAACTAGAGTAAAACTATATTTGTTGTTTTAAGTTCTTTATGTATATCTTCGCTTCTCATTCTATCCTTTAATGTGACTCCCAGGGTGTGCCTTAGGAACCTCATTTCTGATGCTTCTATTCTTTTTCGATCTTGTTGTCTTAGCACCCATGTTTCACTTCCATAGCGAAGGGCTGGTTTTGATATTATAATGTTATACATCCTGATTTTTAGATATTGTCTCATATTCTTTCCGAAATACCTGTTTATACATCCATTTAATTTATTGTATTTCTGGACATTGTCTTCTAGATCAGCATTAAATGTAAATGCTGAAATAGTACAGCCAAAATATTTAAATTCATGAACCTGTTCTATTATTTCCAAGCCTATGATTATTTTAACTCTTCGTTGATTCTTTCCATGCATGACCATTGATTTTGTCTTTCTAGTAGAAATCTTCATATTATACATCAGTAATATTCTATTTAATGTAGTGACATTTGTCTGTAGGCTGTCTTCAGAGTTTGCCATTAAGGGGACCTTGTAAGCAAAAATTCTTGAAATTTTCTTTTTCCCGTTTTTTATACTATAAAATACTACATTCATTTCTATTTAATTTGATATATATATATATATATATATTATATATATCATGATGCTATCTTGTTTCTAAACCTTTCTAAAACAAAAGTGAATAAGTTCCTGGAATGCACAAACATGGTAATTGTGTTCTTTAAAGCTTGCTTTCCAAAATTATATTATATTTTATTTATTTATCAGAGCTTCCTCAAATTAGAGGCTGCCATTAGACAAAGCATACAAAACAATACAAGAACAAATAGAAGATGAGAGCTAAAAGAGTAAGAAAAAAGGCAAACAAATACACAAACAAACAATGGCAGTTTACAGAAGAAGAAAAAATTCAAGTAAAGAATCAATGAAAGCTAAGAAGGAAAAAGAAAAATGATAATGGTGCGTCAATTTTTTCCATACACTGAATTAGAGTCCATATACGTGGTTCTGTAAAAGTTTGACTGACTCCCTAATTATGAGGAGGGCCAGTTCATTCATAAAAGATTTGTGCAGTCCTAGGGTCTTACAGGATTGAGAAGAGAAGTTGGGTATCGTTCCTCTTGCTCAAAACATCAATCCCGTAACACTGATATCGTGAAGTTGGTATTTATCTTCATAATACGGCATGGTTGGAACATAGATTGCTCGTTTCTCCTCATGTACGTCTTCGGGCTGTCCTTTATATACATTTCAAACCTGATGGTGGGGTCGATTATCATACCCTGAGACAGGGATTCGCTAATGGCGATTATGTCAATTCGTCTGTTACTGCCATTGTCTGCGGTTCCGTGGACTTCTTCATAGACGGTGTATTTTAGTTTTCTAAGGGCATCAGCCAATTTAGCTCTAATTGCATGGTGCCTATGTATACGCAATGCTTCGCCATAAGGGCAGGCTCCCAGGGCATGTCCAAGGGTTTCTATCACTGAGGCATCGCCTGCAGTGGTTGTCCTCAGACCTACCGGGTATGGCTCTTACAGCACTTACATTGGCAGTCATCTTGATAGCCTCCTTCCATTCACCACTAGTCATTCCATCGGGCTTAGTTAGTAAATTATTATTATTATTATTATTATTATTATTATTATTATATATTAATTGGATATTTATTTCTTTGTGATTTTATTGCTTATATATTTGTATTATTAAAATTTTCACATCAAATTTTAAAATACCAATATAAACAAAATTATGAGAAGGCTTTGTTTAACGTTTTACGGCCTTACTACCTGTACTTTAGGCAATGTAAGTCATACATGCAGGAGCACATATTTAAATGACTTTATGGCCATATTCAACAACAGTAGCGGCTGGTGGTCAAAATAATGAGTGTGCTACAATCTCTATATCGGCCTACTGTATACACTTATATGCATTTATCTTAATTTGAGACTCGCCTAGTGACGAAATATGGAGTTCCTTTCTACTGCAGACCTTGTCAATTACCCTGAAGTTAAACGTTAAATCCCTCCATCCTGGACATTATACTCTTTTCTATTGACAGTATTGCAAGAGCACTGAGGCGATCCTGGGACATAGTGTTCCTTAAAAACGTTTTTATGCGTTTCAAACAATAAAAACATCTTTCTGGCTCAGCAGTGGTCATTAGTTTTGTAACAAAAATATTTAACAACTTCGTTACTTCAGAGAATGGATCCCGTGAATTGTTGGAGACTATGTTTTGTAACTATTGAACAGCCATCTATATTTCGGAAGTCAGATCTTCCATATAGAACTCCAAGTTGTGTCTTTAACATTCTTTTGTTCAGTACAGTATAGCTGTTGACAGCAACTTCAAGTTCGCGTTCAGGAAAATTATGCAAAAAATTGTCAAAAAATTCGCTGTTTAACAATTTTGTTGCGTCTAGGTGGCTTAAAGATTGGAAACAATGAGTAGTTTCCTGAATTATACGGTTACATACCTCCTTGGCATCAATTTTCTGGGATTCAATTTTCCGTCGCTTGCTGATTGATTCAGAAGGAACCTCAAAAAACTGGCAGATGGCAGCAGCAGTAGGACACTTGAATTACCAAATACGTTGTACATAGTTCCGAGTTCTTCCACAAACAAGCATTCTTTCGTTACGCTTTACTTTTGCAATCTCCAAGCTGTGTTGTGCTGAAGCTGACTACAGCACTTCCCCGCGTAAAAATAGCCAATCAGAGCAGTTATTTCAGCTTCGCACATGCGCATTAATTGTCTACATTCTCATGTAAGTTTTGAGTAGCACAACGAACCCCCTGAGGCACCAAAGAGCTAAGAGCGAAGACTAAACACTCTATAACGCTCATGAACATAACCACGGGAAATTGTCAAATGGCAGATCAGATACTATGGTATTGCAAACACTTTATTTGAGCAAAAATTATCATTGTGCTGTAGCACTGTAGCACATAAGGACGGGCCGCCCCTGTTCAACATCAGTTTGTGACAACTCCTAACCGTTAATACATCACATATTTATTAAATATGAGGTCTCGCCTACCTCACTGAATATTACGAATTTTTCTCGAATGAAATGGTGATAATACACATTGGCTACTTCATAGTAGTCGTGTAATATTCAGTGAGGTAGGCGAGACCTCATATATAATGAATATGTGATCATTGTGAAATGTTTTGGCTAACTTGATCGAAAAAAAGAAGAAGAAAAGAGCAGGCAATTTCCTATTTGTAGGTTATAAGCTATATTAAACACATTATTATTACTGTAGGAGGAAAAAATGTAAGATTATTGTGTTCAGATAGCACAAGGTAAAATGGTAAAATATTATTTCCCTATGATACATGATGTTTTATTTATATGAGGAAGATAAATAACACTGGGTAACAACGAAAATGTTTCTCTCGATATTTTAATTGTTTCTGGTTCAGTTTTCCGCACTGATTTCAAATCTGCCATTACTTTGTCTGAAATGATAACGGTTCCGGAAATATAACGATATTTGTAATTATGTTTGTTTTACGTTGAAGCATGATTTCCAGAGGTGATGGCAGGAATTCACTGGACTCTTTGTGTTATGTTTGCGGATATTACGTCAGTCCAAAGCAGAAGAAGCATAACTTAACACCGGGCACCAAATATTATACAGCTTACAATGCTTAGTTTGGAGTACCAATAGGAGACCAGGACAAATCATGGGCACCATATGTGTGCTGTGGTTGCAGTAAGTAAACATTGGAAGGATGGCTACTAGAATATCGAAAATGCTTGCCATTTGCTGTTTACATTGTTTGGAGGGAACCAACCAACCACCATGACAATTGCTACTTTTGCATGGTCGATTTGTCAGCTTTGAAAATTTAAAATGAGGGAGATTGCAGTATCCGGATATCTCATCTTCCATTGCTCCTGTCCCATATGGTCCCATATCCGCAAATCATCAACTAAGTACAAGATCTCATCATAACAATTTATTCATTATACCCTACCACAAGACATCTTTATATTCTTCATCCTATACAGTTTCAGTTGCTAGAAATTGGAACTCGCTTCCGAGTGATATAAGGGGTTGTTGGACAATAACTTCATTTAGGTCAAAATTACATAAATTCTTACTTAACAGATTAATTGCTGATTAATATTTGTTACTTATAATGAAACTAACATCTGTCCATTCTTATTATTATTATCATTAATTTCTCTAAATAGATTTACAAAACCTCTTAATGGCAATTACATTAATATTCTCATTATAGAAATAGAAATATATATATTCTCCCTGTAACATAGTCCTAGTAAGCTCATATTAAATTAATTTTCATCATTTTACTAGCTATCTCAAATATTAAATTAATTATAATTCATTGAATTAAATTAGCTCATAAATTAAGTTACTACTTTACCTTATAGATTTATCTAAATTTAAATAAATGTGTAGTGAAGATTATTGCTGGAGAACCTTTTAAGTGTAGTGTAAATATTTGTAATTTAAATTTATGTATTGTATTGATTAAGGCTGGTTGAGTGGAAGAGGAGGCCTTATGGCCTTAACTCTGCCAGCGAAATAAAACATTATTATTATTATTATTATTATTATTATTATTATTATTATTATTATGGTCCAGGTTTACCAGTTCCTGAACCACCAGCCATTGACTCAAACGAATTTTTATCGACAGTGCTGCATGTACCCGTAACCGAAAGTGACCCAGACTACAGCGACAGCAACAGTTCCAGCCAGAATCATCATTTCCTAAATCAGCAGGAACTAGCACGTGATCTTGAATTAACTAAAATCGAAAGCAGAGCTCCTAGCATCCCGTCTACAAGAATGGAATTTGCTGGATCATCATTGGTCTCTTTGGTGAAAATGGAGTAGCGCACAATTCCACTGAATGACGTCTCTTCGTAGACAGCTCACGTACTAGTTTGAAGGCTGTGTTGCTGCACATTTCATGTGCACGGCTTCTTCGGCAATAAGAAGAGTCCAAATTACCGAGAGTTGATTGAGAACTTGCTACATATAAATCAAAACTTAGGTTGCAAAATGTCAACAAAGCTGCATTATCTGCACACCCATTTCGACTTCTTTAGACATATCTAGATTCTAGGCGATGTATCTCAAGAACATGGAGAATGATTCCACCAAGACATATAGACTATGGAATTAAGGTATCAAGGAAAATGGGATACATCCATGATGGGAGAGTATGTGTGGAGTTTGGTCAGGAATAGTACCTAACCAGCAACACAAAAGGAAAGCACGATCACATCTGCATTTCTTACTTACTTACTTACTTACTGGCTTTTAAGGAACCCGTAGGTTCATTGCCGCCCTCACATAAGCCCGCCATTGGTCCCTATCCTGAGCATGATTAATCCAGTCTCTACCATCATATCTATCTCCCTCAAATCCATTTTAATATTATCTTCCCATCTACGTCTCGGCCTCCCCAAAGGTCTTCTTCCCTCCGGCCTCCCAATGAACACTCTATATGCATTTCTGGATTCGCCCATACGTGCTACATGCCCTGTCCATCTCAAACGTCTGGATTTAATGTTCCTAATTATGTCAGGTGAAGGATACAATGCGTGCAGCTCTGCATTATGTAACTTTCTCCATTCTCCTGTAACGTCATCCCTTTTGGCCCCAAATATTTTCCTAAGCACCTTATTCTCAAACACCCTTAACCTATGTTCCTCTCTCAAAGTGAGAGTCCAAGTTTCACAACCATAAAGAACAACTGGTAATATAACTGTTTTATAAATTCTAACTTTTCTGCGTTTAATTTCCTCCCGAGTGTCATTTATATTTGTTACTGTTGCTCCAAGATATTCCAATTTTTCCACCTCTTCGAAGGATAAATCTCCAACTTTTATAGTTCCATTTCGTACAATATTCTGACCACGAGACATAATCATATACTTAGTCTTTTCGGAATTTACTTCCAACCCTATCGCTTTAATTGCTTCAAGTAGAATTTCTGCGTTTTCCCTAATCGTTTGTGGATTTTCTCCTAACATATTCACGTCATCTGCATAGACAAGAAGCTCATGTAACCCGTTCAATTCCAAACCCTCTGTGTTATCCTGAACTTTCCTAATGGCATATTCTAGAGCGAAGTTAAAAAGTAAAGGTGATAGTGCATCTCCCTGCTTTAGCCCGCAGTGAATTGGAAAAGCATCAGATAGAAACTGGCCTATACGGACTCTGCTTTAACTTTCACTAAGACACATTTTAATTAATCGAACTAGTTTCTTGGGAATACCAAATTCAATAAGAATATTATATAAAACTTCTCTCTTAACCGAGTCACACGCCTTATTGAAATCTATGAATAACTGATGTACTGTAACCTTATACTTCCATTTTTTTCTCCAATATCTGTCGAATACAAAAAATCTGATCAATAGTCGATCTATTACGCCTGAAAGCACACTGATGATCCCCAATAATTTCATCTACATATGGAGTTAATCTTCTCAAAAGGATATTCGACAAAATTTTGTACGAAGTCAACAAAAGTGATATTCCTCGAAAGTTACTACAGTTAGTCTTGTCCCCCTTCTTAAAAATAGGTACGATTATGGACTCCTTCCATGTTCTGGTACAATTTCCTTTTCCCAAATTGCAAGTACAAGTTTATAAATTTTGCTAGATACTGCGCTTCCACCCTCTTGTATTAATTCTGCTGGAATTTGATCAATACCTGGAGACTTGTACTTTTTCAGATTTTCTATCGCAATTCCGACTTCAGAAAGTGTGGGTTCCGGTATAAATGGCTCAGCAGTTTGTATTTGAATTTCGTCCCGATCATTTCTACTTGGCCTATGTATATTTAGTAGTTGCCCAAAATAGTTTTTCCATCTGTTAAGAATTGAATGAGAGTCTGCAAGCAAGTCACCATTCTCATCCTTGATCACGTTTACCCTTGCTTGATACTTTTTAAAAATATCTGAACTGAAGAATATTCCATAGTATGAAATAATTAAGAATAATAACTATAATGCAATAAGCTTATGACATCTAATCCGCCATGACGTGAATAAAGATTGATGAAATAAATAAATAAATAAATAATGCAATATTACCAACAAACAAAATAATAATGAATGTAATTTTATAAATACAATGAACTGAATAATCATTCAACTACTTACGGACATTATTTCACCTCAAATAAGTCGCCACAGCCTATTCCAAATTTAAAAATAATCGAAACATTGATAATTCCTTTCACATTTAGGGAGGCCCTCTATACTCCCCTGGCTACTGGGCTGCTCTTAATTTCACAGGGGATTTTTATGCCTTGTGTAATCCTTTGGTTATAGATGTGTTGGAATTTTTATAATTTTATTACAGATTCAAAGATGTATGACTTGAGGCTTTCCCGGCGTTTGATGTAGAATAACTCTTCTCGGGTTCTCAGCCAGGTGAGTTGGAGATTAGCTTCCAAGCTTTCGACGGCTAGCTCTGCCATCACTTCGTCCCTGAAGAAGATGGCAGAGCTAGCCGTCGAAAGCTTGGAAGCTAATCTCCAACTCACCTGGCTGAGAACCCGAGAAGAGTTATTCTAGATTCAAAGATGTTTAAAAATGTATATTGAAACGCATCGGATTTACTATTCATGTCATCATTATATCCTGATTCTCAGGTTTCATATTTTAACTTAGATTCAAAGTGCTTTAAATATTCTTCATTTATGACAACCAAACTTTAGACTGTTTTGTTGCAACAAGATTATTGTGCATAGTTATTGGTTGGGCATCATGGCCTGAAAGAGCATTTATAATGGAAACTCTACAGTACCGTAACTTTCTAATCTACCCTTTCTTAAAATTATATAATGAATTGCAAAAGTCGATCTTTTTTTTTTGCCAGTTGGAAAGTTCCTTTGTAGTGTTCTCAGTAAGATAGTATTTCAGTTTCCGTAAAACATGGAGGCCCATTTGTGTTTTTAACATGTAGACTATGTGTTATCCCGAAGTAAATCCCAAAAAGACTAAGTATATGATTATGTCTCGTGACCAGAATATTGTACGAAATGGAACTATAAAAATTGGAGATTTATCCTTCGAAGAGGTGGAAAAATTCAAATATCTTGGAGCAACAGTAACAAATCTAAATGACACTCGGGAGGAAATTAAACACAGAATAAATATGGGAAATGCCTGTTATTATTCGGTTGAGAAGCTTTTGTCATCTAGTCTTCTGTCAAAAAGTCTGAAAGTTAGAATTTATAAAACAATTATATTACCGGTTGTTCTGTATGGTTGTGAAACTTGGACTCTCACTCTGAGAGAGGAACAGAGATTAAGGGTGTTTGAGAATAAGGTTCTTAGGAAAATATTTGGGGCTAAAAGGGATGAAGTTACAGGAGAATGGAGAAAGTTACACAACGCAGAGTTGCATGCATTGTATACTTCACCTGACATAATTAGGAACATAAAATCCAGATGTTTGAGATGGGCAGGACATGTAGCACGTATGGGCGAATCCAGAAATGCATATAGTGTGTTAGTTGGGAGACAGGAGGGAAAAAGACCTTTGGGGAGGCCGAGACGTAGATGGGAAGATAATATTAAAATGGATTTGAGGGAGGTGGAATATGATGGTAGAGACTGGATTAATCTTGCACAGGATAGGGACCGATGGCGGGCTTGTGTGAGGAACACAGAGTTCTAAATCTGCTCTCTGCTGAATTTTGAAAAGCTATTATCATTATTGAAATTTATATAATTGAGGAGCATTTTTGCAAAAGTCGATAGATGCAGAAATTTTCGAAAATGAGTTATATATGGATATCGTATGTTTTCTGGCTTCGGAATCGACCTATGAACTCAGATTTAGCAAAACTTGATTCATACCGTATGTAGAGGCTACCAAACCTTTCAGGTTTTTTCAAAACTCGATAGATGCTGTCACTTAGTTAAAGCAAAACTCGATAGATGCTCGAGTTCTTATTTGAAATATGTGCAGGGTAAAATAAAATAGTTTTCAGCATAGTATTTTAGACAGTTTAATTTTATTAGGGTTGCCGGCAGAATTGGACTGCTATTATTTTGTCGCCTAGCGGTAAATCGCTGAGCCGGAAGCTATTTGATCTCACTCCCTCCTCAAACTAAAGCTTCACCGTTTAGGATTTCTCCCACTCAACTTGACAGTGAAGTGGCGAATATGAAGTAAAATACATTTCAAAACAGTACTCATTCACGAGTGACTTCAGGCAAGTTTTAAGTAAGAGCGTTTTCCAATGTTGTGATATTCTAGATAGTTTCTGTGTGTAAATAATGGATCCATGAGATGAAATGATTATGATTCAAAAAGTGGTGAGTGGTAGGAAATCCAGAACTAAAGAGTCCTCGTACAGGGAAGCATAAAACAAAGGAGCATGAACCGAATATAAAATGTTCTCATGGACTTGCAAACGCTTCCTTCAATCCAAAAGCTAAAGTAAGCAGTGTAAAGTGGCAGAGTTAACCTTTTGATGACATTAGTGTATTTCACAATATTTTTTTATTTTTATTTTAGTTCGTTATTTAACGACGCTGTATCAACTACTAGGTTATTTAGCGTCGATAAGATTGGTGATAGAGAGATGATATTTGGCGAGATGAGGCCGAGGATTCGCCATAGATTACCTGGCATTCACATTACGGTTGGGGAAAACCTCGGAAAAAACCCAACCAGGTAATCAGCCCAAGCAGGGATCGAACCCGCACCCGAATGCAACTTCAAACCGGCAGGCAAGCGTCTTAACCGACTGAGTCACGCCGGTGGCATTTCACAATAAATTTAAGATTTAATGCAAAATAAATCAATATTAAAGATGTTTTTATTAATTTGCCCTACAGAATAATATCTGTAATATTGACAATTAATATTTTAGGAGAAAAATTCGCTCCGGCGCCGGGGATCGAACCCGGGTCCTTGGTTCTACGTACCAAGCGCTCTGACCACTGAGCTACGCCTAATTCAATCCACAGCACCGGATCGAACCCTCCTCCTTCAATGTTTCCCTTTGTGGCCTGACTCCAAGTTAGGCATATATGCTGACGTATATGTACAATGTCAACTGCCATTATATTAGGAGCGCACTCAGTTGAGTGACTTGTTTGGCCAGGATTCCGCAGTTAAGTGCACAGTAATCTGTACAGAAATATGCACTGACATATACGTCAACATATATGCCTAACTTGGAGTCAGGCCAAAAGGGGAACATTGAAGAGGAAGGTTCGGTCCGGTGCTGTGGATTCAATTAGGCGTAGCTCAGTGGTCAGAGTGCTTGGTACGTAGAACCAAGGACCCGGGTTCGATCCCCGGCGCCGGAGCGAATTTTTCTCCTCAAATATTAATTTTTTTTATATTTTTATTGGGTTATTTTACGACGCTGTATCAACATCTAGGTTATTTAACTTCTGAATGATATGAAGGTGATAATGCCGGTGAAATGAGTCCAGGGTCCAACACCGAAAGTTACCCAGCATTTGCTCGTATTGGGTTGAGGGAAAACCCTGGAAAAAACCTCAACCAGATAACTTGTCCCGACTGGGATTCGAACCCGGGCCACCTAGTTTCGCGGCCAGACGCGCTGACCGTTACTCCACAGGTGTGGACTCAAATATTAAAATAAATCAAGATAAATTACTTATTAGTTCACGACCATTACATCACCAAAGCTTAGAGTGGTGAATACAGAGTCTTCGAAAAGAAAAAGTGTGTCAATTAAATACAGTACCAGGAAAACAGATGGACAGATAATCTCTGTTTGCGCGTCAAGTTTCCAAGGCATACTAGTTTCTCAAAGGACTGATTGTCTCTTCTGGCAAAATAGATTCTACTCTACAGGACAGTCACCAAGGGAAAATAGAGGAGGAAATCCTGCAAGTAAGAAGCATGAAAATCTTACAATAAGAGTTAAAATGACATAAAGATGTATAAATGCAGAGAGAGCCTCTATACAGGGGGAAAATCTAGTACGAGATATCTGCCTCCAGATCTCTATTAAAAAAAGTGGACAAATTTCTGTGAAAAAAAGAAAAAACTTGGGACTACTTGAGACTTACTCACTCTCGAAGTATAAACATATATTTTACAGTTATTTCAACCTGTCATTTAAAACTCCCCATACTGATTCCTGCTCAACCTGCAAGATAGGCGTATTCCAAATAAAGGCAGAGACAGACTTGGTAAAAAAATGAAATCAGGACCCAATATAGATTACAAAAACTCCGTGCAGACAAGTTTTACAAAATTATGAAAGGTGATAATCCAGATATGTTTCGACTTACAACAAAATCAACCTCTACCAAAATTATCGGTGGGCGAAGTGTTCTACATAAGACAAATATGGCTCTATAACCTCTGTGTTGTGATACATTCAAAAACACAAGAAATTAAGGATGTCATTCTATACTTGATTGGACACCCAGTCATCTAGGGGATGTAACTAAGTCGCATCTGCATTCTAGATTTTTTATTTAATCTAGAAAAAAAACCACAACTAATGCTCCTTCCACCGTTCATCTGTTTTCTCATTCTTGTGCCAGTCAGAACAAGAATAGCATTATATTGGCAACTCTCATGGTTTTTTTTGGAGCAAAGCAATATTTTTACTCGCATTCTTCTTTCTTCACACCATTTATTTATAGATTTTAGTACTGCTTATGACAGTGTGAATAGAGCTGGACTCTACTGGGTGTTCAGTTCAAAATGTGTCATGGCTCGCTGTATGCCGTCATGTGGCTAGCCGATGAGTCTAGAGAATTCAATCTTCCTACACTTCCGCAGAGGTGTATAACCTAAGAGGCAGAGAAGTTGCCTAGCAAGTACGGCGTTCATTCTGAAGAGTACGTACCGATACGTACGGTAACGCCGGCAGTGGCAGGAATGTGAACTGTTTGGAAATACGTACTGTCGGGATATGGGGAGAGGGTTAAGACGATTACTTACGTATTTGTTGACATTAACTTCGACGGTCAACATGGACACGGAGCATTTGATTTGTGTTGTGGAATGTTACCGTACGCAACCGATGATAACAAATACCCTGCGTAAGACTTGCCGGCGCAAAACACAGTTCGAAAGAGGTTATGGTAGCACACAGACCGTACAGACCGCCATCTGTTGCTACGACGTTCAAGTTATACCTTACACATTCTCAAGTTCAGATTGAAGAACGCCTTAAATAATAGGCAACTTCTCTAACATATAAGCTGAAACTCGTTTCAAATCGGTGACCCAACAACAGTGACGTTATGACACACTTTGAAATGAACACCCAGTATAATGCTATGGAAGAACTTGGATTTCCCCATAAGCTCATAAGATTGGTGAAGGCCACCATGGAAAATAGTCAATGTTGTGTGAAAATACAAACGGACCTCTCTGATAAGTTTACTACCAAGGATGGACTCAGACAAGGTGATTCTCTTGCATGCCTATTGTTTAATATATCATTAGAAAAGATAGTGCGGGAAGCAAAAATACAAACAAGAGGTACCATCTTTTATAAGTCTGTCCAAATATTAGCCTTTGCGGATGATATTGACATGATAGCGAGGTCAGAAAGAGATCTAATAAAAACCTTCAGAAATCTAAGAGATGCAGCTGGGAATATGGGATTAGAAATTAATGGAAACAAAACAAAATACATAGTATTCAATAACAAAAATAATAATAAAACTTCTAAGTACATTGAGATTGATGATGCCAAATTTGAGACAGTCCAGAGCTTTGTATATCTTGGATCACTAGTTAATAGTAACAATGATATCTCAGAGGAAGTAAGTAGAGGAATACAAAGCGCCAATAGGTGTTATTATGGGCTGCAAAAACAAGTTAAATCAAGATTGCTATCTCGTGGCACAAAATGTAGACTATATAAGACCCTAATAAAACCAGTGTTGACCTATGCATCAGAGACATGGCCTCTTAGTGAAAGGGATAAATTTAGATTGGCTGCATTTGAAAGGAAGATATTGCGAAGGATTTTTGGACCTGTAAGGGATGGTGAAACTTGGAGAATAAGATATAACAACGAATTATACCAGCTTTATGAGTCTCCCGATATAATAACATCCATTAGGATTGCTCGTCTGAGATGGGCAGGGCATGTTAAGAGAATGGATGAATGTGAAATACCTAGGAAGGTGATGGAATATGGGATTGCTGGAGGAAGAAGAGTTGGAAGGCCAAAGCTACGATGGATGGACTGTGTTATGGACGACATTAAGAGGCTTGGAGTGAAGAACTGGTGGATGGTGGCTAAAGATCGAGACCGATGGAGAAGAATTCTTAAGGAAGCCGAGGCCCAATCCGGGCTGTAGCGCTATGGATGATGATTCTTCTTTCTTTCCGATACGCCGTCATAGCTATATGGCTCCAGATTGTGTCTTCGGAAGACGTCATATTGACCTCATTGACTACCACAAGATGCTAGAATATCAGGGCACAGTCAAGAATCTCAACAAGGACTGGAAAATCATGGACTTAAAATCGAGTGCTAAACAGGTGTTAAGATTGACACTGACATTTAAGATGGCTCCGCAGCGAGTGATCACTTACAGTAAAACTTTGGGAAAACATCGCAATGTTTCTGTTACAGTGCAGAACACATATACAGCGTGTCCAGTGGAAGTGTGGTTGCTAAAACCAAGAATTAAAACATGCGATAGTGTCACAGTCTACTATATACAGTCGTGAAGCTCAATATGTAGTAAAAATGCAAACATGGATAGTTGCCCACCACTAGGATCGCTACTATCGCTTCATCGCAGATCTCTCTCCTAGCAGCCGACAAAATATGTTACACTTTCGTTGTGTTCTTTTGGAAAAATTAACACCTTCCTTCCATTATTGAAATATTAAATGCATAAAGTTAATTTATTATTTTAATGAAGTATATTAAATTCCACCATAAACTCGAAGATACCTGCAAGAAATAGGTTAATATTATTTTTGTTTGTGCAAAACGAACTGAAATTTACTATAATCGCTTCACTCATTCAAGATTATAGCGATAATTAACTATGAAACCAATAAATATTAATTTGCATTTCCCTTTACAACAATAATAATGGAAATATGAATTAATGGAGTAACTTACGTGTACCGGTATTTGTAGTGTAGGCTTACGTAGTTAACAAAGTGGGATGAGGTTAAGCAATAATAATCACACCAGAATTGGAAATAAAACGCGATCAATAAATTTTATTGTAACAGACTTTTTCTACTTCTCTAGTAAAGTAACAAATAAAAATAACAACAAAATTAACAGCTATAATTAAAAACATCCTTTGAAAAAAAAGTAGGCCTAAGCAATAATAATCCCACCAGAATTGAAAATAAAACGTGATCAATAAATTTCATTAAAACAAACTTAATTTTTCTACGTCTCTAGTAAAATATTATTATTCCAATTATTGTATTTTAGCCATAAACATTTTCATTACAACCAAAAACGAACATTTTACAAGCATCAATGTGAAATACGCAACGAGCTAGCACTCGATGGATATACGACACAGTCCAAAGTCGACCGTGGACAGTCTATTGTTTCTAGTTGCTAACCGCTTGGAGCGCTTCATCACGAGATTTGCAAAAAATCACCTCACACTTCGCGACTGTATATAGTAGACTGTGATAGTGTGTTAAACTCCCCTGTTCTTCCAGAAGTCAACATGGTGTCAAAGTAAAAAAGAATGACGTTAAGAAACTCCTGCAGTATTTCGAAGTAACAGGCGAGGCAAAGAACTTGTACACAACAGTTCTAGCAGATGTGCCCATCAGACTTTTGTGATAAAATTGTAATTTTGTGTTGACACTAATAGTTTTCCTCAATTCTATTGTGTTGTAATGAGATTCATATGAAGATAGACTGCATCCATCAACTTTTCCAAAAATTCTTATTTTTTTGCGCCTAAAACTGACAAGTAATAAAAAAGTGCTTATATTTTTCAAACCTACATTCAGAACAAAGAATGCTTCCTGTGAAAATTGTTGTTATAAAATAAATATTTATATGTTTTTAACTTCGCTTTAGAATATGCCATTAGGAAAGTTCAGGATAACAGGCAGGATTTGGAATTGAACGGGTTACATCAGCTTCTTGTCTATGTGGATGACGTGAATATGTTAGGAGAAAATCCACAAACGATTAGGGAAAACACGGAAATTTTACTTGAAGCAAGTAAAGCGATCGGTTTGGAAGTAAATCCCGAAAAGACAAAGTATATGATTATGTCTCGTGACCAGAATATTGTACGAAATGGAAATATAAAAATTGGAGATTTATCCTTCGAAGAGGTGGAAAAATTCAAATATCTTGGAGCAACAGTAACAAATATAAATGACACTCGGGAGGAAATTAAACGCAGAATAAATATGGGAAATGCGTGTTATTATTCGGTTGAGAAGCTCTTATCAACCAGTCTGCTGTCCAAAAATCTGAAAGTTAGAATTTATAAAACAGTTATATTATTGGTTCTTCTATATGATTGTGAAACTTGGACTCTCACTCTGAGAGAGGAACATAGGTTAAGGGTGTTTGAGAATAAGGTGCTTAGGAAAATATTTGGGGCTAAGCGGGATGAAGTTACAGGAGAATGGAGAAAGTTACACAACACAGAACTGCACGCATTGTATTCTTCACCTGACATAATTAGGAACATTAAATCCAGACGTTTGAGATGGGCAGGGCATGTAGCACGTATGGGCGAATCCAGAAATGCATATAGAGTGTTAGTTGGGAGACCGGAGGGAAAAAGACCTTTAGGGAGGCCGAGACGTAGATGGGAGGATAATATTAAAATGGATTTGAGGGAGGTGGGGTATGATGATAGAGACTGGATTAATCTTACACAGGATAGGGACCGCTGGCGGGCTTATGTGAGGGCGGCAATGAACCTTCGGGTTCCTTAAAAGCCATTTGTAAGTAAGTAAGTATGTTTAAATTTAAAAATGTAATTTCTGTAAAATCTTGATTTCTGCATCTATCAACTTTTGCAAAAATTCTTATTTTTTTTTGCGCCTAAAACTGACAAGTAATAAAAGAGTGCTTCTATTTTTCAAACCTACATTCAGAACAATTCCTCGATTTCTAACAAATATACATACAGTACATCTCCCTTCTCAAAATTCTGCCACATTAGTCGCTCCTAGTTTGCAATGAGTGTGACAATAATTCTTGCTGTTTCCAATGATAAGAGATGCACTATAAGGATTTAATTATTTTTATTAAAATTTGAAAAAAGTGTTAATTGTTCCAGTGACTTGTTTTTAAAATATTCGATGAAATAAACTAAACTTACTATTGGTACTTTATGTTTTTCAATTACAAAATATTATTTGTATTTGAACTGTGCTAATTAGGTCTACCTGTACTTTTTTCTTTTCATTTTTGCTTTAATTAATATTTTATCAACAGTAATCTCACTAGAGGTTTTGATTTATCTAGAAAAAATCAAAACTCGAGTGGGATTTAATTGACTGTTACATGATTAGAAGAAAGTATATAAAGATTAGAAGTAAGAAAGTACTCCAATACAATAAAATATTAATTGACTTACGAAAATACAAAACTGTCTTCAAATTTGTACCATCTCAACATTATAAATATTACGCTGGTAGATGGCAGTAGTGTATTATGAATAGCTGTTTTCTTATCAGTTGTGCCAACTATGGAATCTTCATTGAACTCTGTGGACGGTTACTGGTCAAGAAGGCTTTGTTGATTCAGTTTCATTTTCATTAAAACAGTTGCATTCCACTTCAATCATCCGGATCCCAGTAATCAACGTCACTTGACAGATTATTTTCAATAAATCTTAGTATTAAACAATCTCTGATACGTGACTATCCATAATATCATATAGCAGAAGCTATAACATAACCTAACTAATATACACAAGTGTTAGAAAAGTTTTAATTAGGGATGATGAAATAAACAAGAAACATTTTTAATTAATGATGATGAAATAAAAAATAAACTTGAATAATTTTAAAAGAAACAATTATTGAAAGTACAATTTTCAAATTTGAATGTTTTAGTGGTTGGTGGTTCAGTTGATGTTATATTGGACGTGTGCGTAAAAGAAGTGAACTCGTTGATGTACATGGTGTATCCCTCAACTTATTCAGGATTTCCGAATGGTGCTCTTCATATATGACCAGTGATCTTTATTAATTCTTGTTCTTGAATGCCAATGCGAGTCATATTTGAAACTGCTGTGCATCGACTGGAGTGGTTTGTAATTTTCTGTTTTTTTGCCGTCCAGACCAGTGCAGTTTGAAATGTTGGCAAACAAAGAAACAAATGCTATGGTAGTGATAAAAATAAACAAATGCTAGGGACATGATAAAATTAAACAAATGCTAGGGACGCGATAAAATTGTGCGATAAGCAGCCATGATTGGTTGAAAGACGCCCTTTCGTACCGTTTTATTGGTCAAAAGTAGCGTGACGTAGTAAAAGTGTAATAGTTAGGGCTAGGATTTTGATGACCTATAAATCATGAAAAAATGTCTTAAAAACAATGTATTTATGAACTAAAAATCTTTCAAAAATGCCCTTAAAAATGTCCTAAAAATTGATCTTGCATAATTGGCTTAGTAGGTATCTTAATATTTAGAGTAGTAATTAAATTAAATTCTAGTACCAATGTAAAAGTTTATTCAATTTTACATAATTTTTCTAAGCAGTACACTTTAATTAATTATTTTACCTGATATAGTTCCGTGTAGTCCACCACAAGGCCTCTCTTATCCGGAACTAGCAGGTATAGAGGAGTCTATATTGAAGGGGTGGTTGGACTGATCCATTACATGGAGGTGTACTACGTTAAAAAACTTGTGTAAAAACTATTAAAATAATATACAAAATAATGGGTATTAATTGAAAAAAAAATGTAGAGAAAATATCAAAGGAAATAAATAATTTTTTACATTAATAATGGGGATTTATTGCCAAAATTGAATGAAAATACCCCAAAAATGACCGAATAAAACAAAAAATGTTCTTATGAGTTGTAAAAAGTAAAAAATGCAAAAAAAAAAATGCCCTAACAAATATGTCTTAAAACACACAGTTTATCACATAACATATAAATACTAAAGCAGCTATGTTTCTGGCTTACTAGAAAAAAGACGCAATTTCATCAAAATCCTAGCCCTAGTAATAGTCATAAAAAGCACACACCCTATTATGAAGGACTTATTGGGAATCACAGGTCTACAATGCAAAACACAAAGTATTGTTTCGGAAATTCAACAGAACCATTTATTATTAAATTTTATCGCATAAGGTACGTTTTGGTAAATTATCGGCAGAAGTCGTACTATAATACACAACTAATTTTAATATTATTGGTGCCGTATAAATATTTAATAAAGTTACATTTTAAAACATCTCACAAACCATACGCATTATTTCACTTTCTATACAACATATTCAGTTATAAGATATTTATTAATACATCGTACAATAATGATATTTTCTGAAATTACTAAGTCCAATCCTGGTAATTAAAAAATACATTGTTTTAGAAGTTCTGTCCACTGCTTTAATATAAATTCCACTTTATAATTTGCAAAATATTATACAGTAGACTGTGAGCAGCCTTCAACTCTTCCATGAGCTTAGAAGTATCAAATATTCGTAATATTGCTAGACATGCCCTCAATGGAGCAGCCAATCACAGAAAGGAGTCATTCCTTTCTCCAAACACAAGTATCATTTGTACCCAACAAACTTTTATTGTAAATGATTTCCTATGTCTTCTTATCATTTATCTTAATATTTTTTTCCTTCAAATTGTCACATAACTGTTTTTAATCACTGTTCATTGTGAACTGATTAGTAGGACGTCTATCGAACCCTTATTTAGGGCGGCTTTTGCTGATACAAATATCTCTCTTGAATAGAAAAGTATACGTGTGTACCCGGGTACTAGGAAAATACAAATGAACTGTGAGATAAAGTTCAAACTGTGAGGTAAAGTCTTTATCTCACTAGTGAAATAAAGTAATGTTGAATAAAAGCCTACTTTACAAACGCAAAAGTATTTAGTAAAGGCATGTTTTCTGTTATGGTCATGAGCTGTGAAAAGTACAACATTAATTCTGACAAACTCAAAACATAATAATGCAGTAAAATGTTTTTGTGCGAGATCGTGTGTATTTGCTTGGTTTCCGCACAAAACCAATCCGCGGAAAGTCTAAAATTCCACATTCAGTATTCCCAACCTAACACACACAATTTCCCTCTTCTTACTGCTTAAGTGACATATTGATTTTACTGCTTTAGGCTTTTAACATATTATTTTCAGAGACGTTCAATATAGTAATATAAATTGGAAACTTACCACTGCAATTTCACCTAAATTGCACTGTTAATTATTGTTTTTAAATATTTGCAAAAATTAAGTAAACTCTACAACTCCACTAAAGTTACTGCATTCGTGATGCAAGTAACATTAAGGAAGCCGTGAAAAAATCAACAAGATTCCAGACTCATCATAGACTGGGGGGGGAAAAAAAAAGACAGACGTATATCACGGCCTGCTGGAGTATAGTAAACACAGAAAATATTTTAAAGCAACAATGTTGAAAATAGATACTTTTGTTTTGCAAATTTGCCGTCATTGAACAGAAACCAAGATGGAGATTTCATTGCAACTAATTAGAAATTCCTCTTTCAGGTATGTAATAAACGATCTTCGCACAAAATAATGTACGATACACGAGCGGTATGTTTTCTTTCAATTCTCGGAAATTAAAAAAGCTCAACTACGTTTTGCTTTTTCAAACTTTTCCTGGAACATGAAAACTTCAACATACCACTCTTGTAACGCATATTACTATTTTTCTTACTGGATGCTGCAGTAATCAAGTGTTCAGTGAAATTAACTTTTAACAAATATCATCCGTGAAATCACATTATTATAATTTCTTTACTGATAAAATGTTGTACTAGAATGTCACTGTTAAAAAAAAGACGTGAAGACTTGCTATGTATAAAAAAAAACATAAATCTCTAATTACTGAAATGAAATAAGGCAAATCTGTTTTCTGCATGAAAACTTAATGACTTACAAATTTTGAAGCTAAGTGTTCAATATTGTTATACTCAAACTTTTCTTTGTATTGTTTTGAATTCTCCGCATGGAATTTTCGACAGAATGGCAGTTTGATATATCTCTCTTCATAGCATAGTGGACACGAGGATTTCGTTCATATATTGTTAACTGATAATATACACAAAATACTGTATTTCGATACTCTCAACTCTCAACAGTCTACTATCCATCTTGTTCACTGGTCACTACACTTCGCTGCTCCCTCTCTCTTTTCTTCCTGCATTGCATTCTCATTGTTTTCTGGTTCTTCAGCAGTACATGCCTCACTGTCAGGTCTACCATCACTAGATTCTCCCTACTGAACATCACTGTCGTTATCAACATCCATCTTGTCATCAATCGTCATCAACTGACGGAGTTTCATCATTCGTTTCATCAGGAACTGCAGGAGTTTCATCATTCGTTTCATCAGGAATTGACGGAGTTTCATCATTTGTTTCATCAGGAACTGATGGAGTTTCATCATTCGTTTCATCAGGAATTGACGGAGTTTCATCAGGAACTGATGGAGTTTCATCATTCGTTTCATCAGGAACTGTCGTCGGAGTTTCATCATTCGTTTCATCAGGAACTGATGGAGTTTTAATAAATTTATTCTTCTCTGTAATGTATAAGCACAAACATATACCAATAAAAGTAGTACGATTTGGAACATTATTCATTGCAATTTTTATTCAAAGCTTCAAGACAGTAAAGCAGTGGGTAAGACTACACCATCTTCATTTGCAATTTACTTCTGATCACACAAATAAGCAATTAGACATCGATGATAAAACAGGTGCATGCCACAACAAAGTCAATATTAAGCAGTACCAAAGAAGCATCCAGAGAATACTGAAGGATACGCCATGCAAAATTCAAGCAATTGATAGTAAATGAGAAAAAAGCATGCTCTAGTTCTTTCAATGCAGGAGAAAGCATTCATTTTATAAGGAAAACTGGTGCTCTTTTTATAACATATTTTATAAAGTATGCAATATATTTTTTTTCTTTTTGTTAAGTTTATTTATACACGTTTTAACATCTGTTGTCATATCCATGGTTCAAGAATTAAAACAGAAAAATCAATATCCCGAATTTAAAAGAAACCTTACAAATTAAACCAAACCCTTTAACTCTACTAATATAGAATATAATCTAAATTTAACAGAAGAAATACTGAAATCAGAAGTAAACACTGAAATAATGAAACAATTGTCTTTAGAGACAATTAATATTAGGTACCCTCCACAAAATTGCTTCATGATCTCCAGAGAACAATGTGCCGGTGCAGGTGTTACGTGCTGTCTCTTCTCACTTTATAGATCTCTTGAGTATGGAACAACAAGTTTTGATGGAGAAATCATTGCAATAAGTGAAAGTCTCAGGAATCTTTTATGCCACATCAATAAATTTAAGAATGCAGTTACATTGTCAGACTCCAAAGCAGCTATTCTATCAATAGTCTCTAAACACACACCTTCATCTCAAACAACAGAAATAACTAAAATGCTCTCTCAATTAATATCACTCAATAAAAGAATTGTATTCCAATGGATACCATCCTATTGTGGAATCCTGGGAAACGAGAATGCGGATGCTTTAGCAAAGAAGGGCAGCACTGCTACTTACAGACCTGTTACTAAATCTATGTATTACTCTGTGAAAAGATTTATTAAATCTACATACTTAGACTTCAAAAAAACAAAATTTGATAACACAATCTCGAGGGAAAAAATGGAACTCTCTGCATCATAATCCACAGTTAATTCCCGATTTACCACGAAAATCGTCGGTAGCTGCATTTAGATTGGCAACAGGCCATGACTGTTTGGCCAAACACCTGCATAGAATTGGAATATATCAGTCCCCTAACTGCCCATTGTGCAACTCAAACCAAGAAATGGATTCGGAACACCTCAAAATCTGTGCTTCAGTGGCTGGCCATGATAATATCTTTGAAAAATATTGGAGTGCATATGACTTGGCTAAGAGAGAAGTTTTATATAATATTCTTATTGAATTGGTATTCCTAAGAAATTAGTTCGATTAATTAAAATGTGTCTTAGTGAAACTTACAGCAGAGTCCATACAGGCTAGTTTCTATTTGATGCTTTTCCAATTCACTGTGGGCTAAAGCAAGGAGATGCACTATCACCTTTACTTTTTAACTTCGCTCTAGAATATGCCATTAGGAAGTTCAGGATAACAGAGAGGGTTTGTCTATGCGGATGACGTGAATATGTTAGGAGAAAATCCACAAACGATTAGGGAAAACACGGAAATTCTACTTGAAGCAAGTAAAGTGATAGAGTTGGAAGTAAATCCCGAAAAGACTAAGTATATGATTATGTTTCGTGATAAGAATATTGTACGAAATGGAACTATAAAAATTGGAGATTTATCCTTCAAAGAATTGGAAAAATTCAAATACCTGGGAGCAACAGTAACAAATATAAATGACACTCGGGAGAAAATTAAACGCAGAATAAATATGGGAAATGCCCGTTTTTATTCGGTTGAGAAGCTTTTATCATCTAGTCTGCTGTCAAAAAATCTGAAATTTAGAATTTATGAAACAGTTATATTACCGGTTGTTCTGTATGGTTGTGAAACTTGGACTCTCACTTTGAGAGAGGAACAGAGATTAAGGGTATTTGAGAATAAGGTGCTTAGGAAAATATTTGGGGCTAAGAGGGATGAAGTTACAGGAGAATGGAGAAAGTTACACAACACAGAACTGCACGCATTGTATTCTTCACCTGACATAATTAGGAACATTAAATCCAGACGTTTGAGATGGGCAGGGCATGTAGCATTCATGGACGAATCCAGAAATGCATATAGAGTGTTAGTTGGGAGGCCGGCAGGAAAAAGACCTTTGGGGAGGCCAAGACGTAGATGGGAGGATAATATTAAAATGGATTTGAGGAAGGTGGGATATGATGGTAGAGACTGGATTAATCTTGCTCAGGATAGGGACCAATGGTGGGCTTATGTGAGGGTGGCAATGAACCTGGGGTTCCTTAAAAGCCAGTAAGTAAGTAAATACTGTGACAGCGACGTGAGATTCGAACTCACGACCAGCGTCCCGCAAGAGAGAAGATCGCGCGGAGCACTTTGGGATGGCGCGCGGGCTTCACGGGGAAAGGGGCCTATACGCGAGGGGAGGCTGCGCGCGCAGCTGCTACTTAACGCAGTGAATGTGGAACGACCTTCCCGACTATTCCAGAAATCCGTCGAAGTGGAAGACTCGCGAATTTTCGAGGCTACGTCGCTGTGGTTATAAATTACGGACGAGAAGGAACGACAGAGAGAGTTTTCAGTTATTCAGTCAGTGAGTAAGCCAGAGCAAGCAAGCCAGACTTGTGTGCCGGAGTTCGACTCGAGTGTGCGTCCGCATCTGCGTCAGCATCCGAAAGCCTGAGTTCGAGTGCAGTGGACCGCAGTTGGAGGGACCTGAGTTCGAGTGCAGTGGACCGCAGTTGGAGGGACCCGAGTTCGAGTACAGTGAACTGTCTCTGAAGGTCTGTGGTTCGAGATACTGTGAACTCGAGTGACTGAGATAGAAGAACTGTGAACTGAGAACTGATATTTCTGATTTGTAAATAGTGCTTTGTAAATATTAGTTAAGATTAACAGTTCATTGTTGTGCGTAATAGTCCAAGTAAATGGTCATTGTCGTCGGTGGAGTGTTATAACGAATACTGTGTTAAGTGAAAATCCAATTGTTGACGAGAGCGTTTAAGGCGAATTGTAGAAAGGAATTATTGTTGTGGCGAATAAATTACATTGTTGTTACTAATAAAATTCACAATACTGTAAGTATTAAAATAATGGTTCATATGAACATATTTTTGGTTAATGAAAATGAAATTAATATTAGTGGAGACATTTTTTGAATAGTTGCTTGGGAATCATCAATGGAAAGGGACAGCACCGCTTTTTAGTAATAAAGGTGTATTAATAATTATTGAAGTTAAGTAATTATTGGCTACTATATATAATTCTTCAATTATTGATTTTCCAATATGACCCTAAACCTGAAATTAGCTTATAGTTATCACCTGAGTCCAACCCGAAATCCGAGATTGGCTTAGAAAGACACGGAGAAGTACAGAATCAAAACAGTGGGTGTAGAAACAAAATGAGCTACTTGAACTTATTTATTTCGCTAATGTCAGCAGACAAAGCAGAGGCGAGGGGCCACAGGGGTCAGGAACAGCTGCGAGAGATTATCATTCAGAGACAAGACAAATGCTGTTACGAAATATGAAGTCGAGATAAACAATAACTTCTGATATTGGTAGTCTACTGTTCTGGATGTGTCAGGCAGGCATCTAATTGTGGATTAAAATCTTCGTATTTTTTTTTTTAATCAGTACATAACTGACTGAAAAATATTATTTGTGTTTCTTCAAGGCCTGAACCCGACAAGCATAAGTTAATTTCAACCTGACCCAGCCTGCAGGCTTCACCCAGAGCACTATTTATTTATTTATTTATTTATTTAACCTGGTAGAGATAAGGCCATCAGGCCTTCTCTTCCCCTCTACCAGGGGATTACAGCTACAATATTAAGAATACAATTAGAATTATAATTACAATTAATATTAAATTTACAAATACAATAAAAATCAAAGTACTAAAAGATTAACTGATTAATAAAAGCTAGACAGTTTATTGTAAAAGTTAAGAAGAGAGAAGCATTTCTTTTATTGATTAAGTAAAATTTAAACCTACTCTACGCAGTAAGAAATACTTAATAAGCTTGCTTTTGAACGCTACTAAATTCTGACAGTCTCTGATGTCACTGGGTAGGGTATTCCACAAGCGCGAGAGCGAGATTGTGTATGATGATGAATACGATGATGTCTTATGTGTTGGTATGGCTAGTATGCGGCTATTTTGCGTGCGTGTGAAGAGATTATGATATGATGACAGGTAACTGAAACGGAAGGCAAGGTAGGTAGGTGTAGAGCAGTGGCGGCTCGTGCCGGATAAATTAGGTGAAGGTCAATAGAATTCTAGGTAATTTCCTGGAATCGTTATATACCCGTGACGTCGCGAATGCTTTTGTAACCTATACGATGGGCATATTGAATTAATGTAATATATTCACCATTTTCTTAAGTTTTATGAAAAGCACAGCATATAAAATAAACAAATTTTCAACATTTTCGGAAGCTACGTCCCCTTAATACCGAAGAATTCACTGTCCCAACAAAACTTCCACACAATACATACCACAACATAATAAAACAACCACAAGTCCACATGACATAAAAAAGACAAAATCTAACACATTTTATACAACACATCAAATTAAAAGAGCACACAAGAAATAGGACCCATAACAAAATTCAAAATCACAATCATAATCGTAAACTGTATTCATATTTTAAATCAACTTCGGAACATGCAACTTCCAATATAAGCTTACCTCTCCAGTAAAATCAAGCAGCTACGATAAAATCAAAGCAGTATTCTGTTGAACAGAAAACTTACACTTGAACGGAAAAGAAAGGGGCACTAGTAATTTCATCTCTTACAAGTTCATTGATGCATTCAGAAATACAATCAATTATTTCATTTTGAATCGTTTTAGATTTCCCAGAAAGAACAGGCCTAATTTTTTCATAGTGATTTCTAATTTTCATAGGGCCAATGAAATGAGAGCCAATAATTCTTTGAAATTCCCCCTGTTCTGTGACGAAATACTCTCATCATGACAGCGAAAAGCCAACTCCTGCTTGCTTAGAAACAATACCGTATCGATTGTGGTGTGCATTACCAGTCTATTTAAACGTACGTTTTCATTAAATTGACTTACGTATAACCTATAACTTTCCTTTAGTGCATCCGCAATGGTGTTCATGTTCTTCTGCAGTGCCTTTAATTGCAAAATACATTTAATGTGTTCAGCTGAATCTGCATGGCTGTAAAGACCGCGATTGACATTTCTGAAATCGCAAAATCCAGTTGAATTCCAAGCGGGTTTCTTGTTCCCCAGAAGAAGACAAGGCCAACAATATAACTTCTCGTTATAGTGACTCCCACATAACCAGTTGCAATCGGCATACCACGAATCTTGAAACTGAATATTGTATGACCGACCACCACTTTTCACTTTTTTCGTAGTTATATTAATGTGACTTGTTGTTCTGCGGTATTTTAAAATATCTTGCTTATCTTCTGCACACCAACGAGAGAACGGTGTCTCCAAAAGATTACACACTAAATCGTTTAACGGATTCATGTTTTCATCGCATTAATACACGTAGTAACACCTTCACACTTCGCTGCACTTGTCACAACAAAGAATACGTAAAGCGAAATCATTGGTCAGCGCGGGTTAAATGTACAACGTAGTTTCAAATGTTATGCCAACTTTCTTTATTACAGTGTACTCAAATTATTTCAAAATCCATACAAAAATAATATATTCACGAGGTGCTAACGTTAAAAAATACCAAAATATATACCTTATATACTAAATTTAAACAATATTTAACTTCTTTACAGAATATTTTATGTTTTCTTATTTAGTTGCAAAATATTACAGTTTGCCACCCTGACCCAATGTTTGGACGAGAGAGAGATTCTGTCTTTCAAGAATAGAGAAAGGAGATGAATGCCTGTTCCACAGACCCTCATAATAGCCTCGCAAAAGGGACCAGTAATTCATAGTAAGCAACTCGTTGTCATGGCAACCGGGTATGTTTACTGAAGGCGAAAAGGAAAGCCTCATTCGGACCTTCAGCTGGTCTGCTAGCCACGTGGCCTGACTGGTGAGGGGTTCGTGTGAAGTACTGCAGTGAACGTTAACTGAGCGGATTACGCCGAACAAGATATTAAAAAATAGAGCAAAATATGGTTTAGTGAAGAATTCATTTTATTTTAATTTCTTGATAAAATATATTTTATTAAAGCACGAAAAAAGGGGTGAAGGTGGCCTTCATGTACTTCACTTGAATAACCGCCACTGGTGTAGAGGTGTGAAGGACTTGGAAAAGGAGAACAAGAGAATGAAAATTTCTACGTTCGTTAAGCTGTAGCCAGTTTAGAGTTTGGAAGGATGGGGCAATGTGGTCAGCGCGACGGACATCGCAGACGAAGCGAACACAAGAATTATGAACACGTTGTAATCTTTGCGACTGGTTGACATTGAGGTCAGTCAGCAGAAAATCACAATAATCGAAGTGGGGCATTACTAGTGTTTCCACTAGTATTTTCTTGAGTGATAGCGGAAGGAATTTTCGAATGCTGTTTAAGGAATGTAGTATGGAAAGCACTTTTTTGGTAATATGGGTTACTTGGTTATTCCAGTTTAAATGCTTATCAAAGTAAACTCCAAGGTTTTTAACACAGGTAGCAAAAGCGATTATTGTGTCCTTTAACTTGACTAGAAGAGCAGGAGTAATATTGCATAATAGACGTTGATGTCCCACTAGGATTGCTTGTGATTTTCTTGCATTGAGAGTCAAACCAAACTTTCTGGCCCATGCAGATATAGATTCAAGGTCCTCGTTAAGATTTTGTATTGCATCATTGAGTGAGTCAGGGGTTGTCCGGGTCCGGGACTATAGTCCGGGTCAGCTTACTTCATACCGTAAGGGTGAAACCTAACCATTTTTCCCCCATTACTACCAATGCTAGTGGATTGTGGTGATTTTCTAGTTTGCAGGCTGAATTTTCTTTTGCCAACTTCGTTTCGAATTTCGATACTGACAAATACTACAAATGGTAGTGATTTTGTAACTGGTATGTTGGCAGCTGAGACAAATATCGCCAATATTTGTCGGTACTGGAGTTCCATGAAATTGAAATTGTACTAGATTTCTGAGGAAGAGGACTATATTATTAGTCCTCTTGTTTCTGAGCCTGTTACTGGAAGCTAGTGAAATTTGAACATACTAATAATTAATTAATGTCGGTATTGATATTAATACTTAATAGTTATTTTATCTGTTGCGTTGTGGTTATAATTCAAGACTATAGTCAGGTAAGTTTTCGAAGTTAGTACTAATAATATGTATCCCACTGTGTTGTTTTTTTATTATTATTTTTTTTTTTGTGTACATTTTATTCAATTGTCGGTTTCTGGTTTAATTATGTAAATCCTACTTAATTGTAATCTAATACTAATATGTATACTAATGTGTTTATTTTTATTTTTACTGTGTACATTTTTTATTGAATTATCGGCGTCTGTTTTTATGTGATTCGTATTTGATTCTAACAGCATTAATATGTATTCCACTATGTTTATTTTTATTTTATGAGGTAAATTTTTATCTCATTATGTATCTAAATTGTATCAGTATGTAATTACTTAATTCAGATCCAGTTTTATGTTCAACTATGTAAGCAAGTTTTAATCCTGGTTGAGTGTAAGAGAAGGCCTTACGGCCTTAACTCTGCCAGGTTAAATAAAGCCAATATTATTATTATTATTATTATTATTATTATTTATGGTATGTATTAACGTTTGAAATGGCGTCTTTTTGACTAAAATTTTCTTTGTAATAATGTTAGCTGCAAAATCATAGTACAGAGCATTGTACGCATTAACAGCAATAACTCAGTGAAAGAAATTTCAAAATTGAGTAATTTTTAGAAAATATATGGCATTTTGAAGAAATAGAATAATTTTTAATTAATTATTTTTTTTGAGGAATCAAAAAGTGAAATTGAAGTTTCTGATATATGGTTATGTTAGTCTACTTTCATATGTTGTCTGATAAATATCTTAAAAAGGTTGGTTAAAAATGTAGATTTTCCTCCAAAACGTTAATACGTACCTTAATGTGGTCAAACAAAATACATTTTTAGGTTAGGTTTCGTGAGTCAACTGTTTAGTCAAACCAATGAATTTCGTAATGGCAGACAGAATACTTGTACAGCTTGCCTAAGAAAACGTGTTACAAATTATTGAATTATTTAAACATAAAGTAAGGTAAGTAAATACAGCGCCTCGGGGTGGAATTGAGAAATTATCCAATTTCAAGAAAATATTACTACTGTCAAGGCCGTATACAAAAAAAAGCGAAGGGAACATCAAGTCGGCCGTGCATGGATACAACACACAACACTTGGAAACACAAAGCAACCAGGAATTCTTAAAAAGATAATGTACTTCTGAGTGATATAAATGATTTAGTTTTAAAATATTTAAAAGTTCTTGTAAAAAATTTTTAAGTAAAAGAAAACTCCAAGATTTATGTGTTTATAATAGATTTCCTGAAAATATATATTTACATAATTTTTTTGTGAAAATATGTGTTTTTGTGTGAAATAAAATTCGGGTTTTAAACTTGAAACTTCATGTTCGGAATTTTTAACTTTGTTAATTGTGTTTTATCACACGCAAAAAGAATATTTAATTACATAGGAATCCGCTCCCTATTAATTACTTTCAGGAAGATATTGGAATGAAATTACCATTGTTATTCAATTGTTTTTATTAGCTTTATTCACTTGTTTCTATTAGCTTTTTTTTCTGCAATTGTTTGGTCCAAAGCTGCCTCAAATTGATGTCCTGAAGCATTAGGGTTTCCCTTTGTTCAGAATACATGCATTGTCATCAAAATTGGTCATTTTGATATATATATCAGAACGGCCCCGAGGTTCACTCAGCCTCCTATAAAATTGAGTACCGGGTCTTTCCCGGGGGTAAAAGGCGGTCAGAGCGTGGTGCCGACCACACCACCTCATTCTAGTGCCGAGGTCATGGAATGCATGGGGCTCTACCTCCATGCCCCCCAAGTGCCTTCATGGCATGTTACGGGGATACCTTTACCTTTTTAAGGTAAGTAAATAAGTCATTTAGTACGAAGGATCGTGTGATATCTGGTAACAGTTGGCAACATTGACAAGATGCCAATATTTGCTGTTTGGGAACTGCTCTTATGTGACCCTCATTATAGCATGTAATACAGAGTCGTCAAACTTTATAAACTGTTAATCAATTGTTTGCTGGTTGGTGATGGTGAAGCTGCTCTAATTTCAAAGAGTGTACTGATGGTTTTCACTGAATTGGGCACCAAGTTATATATACACTAGTGGCTTGTGCAGCAAATGCTGCTGCAAACTAAGTTCGTTAGACGTTCAAATAAAAATTTTTCAGATTTATTTTCAATGAAGAATACTTGTCTTTTTGATAGTTATTTGCTTCCATAATAATGAAACATACTCCCTCTGAATGGATTTTTTTAGGACAAATACTTTTTCTTGAACCTATCCAACTTCAGTTTTTGAGTTCCAACACGAAAACGCAAGTATCAATGTCAGGACGATAGCAGTAGCTATTTCAGGTCATTGTGGATTGTAGGCAAAAATAAAAAAAAAAATGTCAGGTTTGCTAAGCTTTTGAACAATAGCATTTTCGTATAGCTGCTGCATGTAGAACTTGAAATGTAGAGCGTAAAATCATTTTATCCTACTAAGAGATCTTGCTGAAATGATCTGGAGACTACAAAATTTTCTAGGCCTCTTATTTTATCAGTAAGTAATACCTTTTTATCTTTCCTTAGGAACTGTAATTTTTGCGCTCTCTCGAGCCAGTACTGAAGACAATGACACATATCAATATCTACACTGCACCGCCATTAAGTATATGAAAAAGACCCAACCCCACTGGTTTAATAAGTATAAAAATATTTGATTTTTAATAACAATATTATCTTAAGTTTTGTAGTTATATATAGCAGTCACTCAGTAAATTATAGAAATGAAGATCTAAATTAAGATATTCTCTACATTTACTTACATAACCTCAAAACGTTTCGCTTTCATATCATCAATATAGCATTAATATGTATAATTAATGAAAAATAGTCACATCATGATATTAACTATAATAATATTTAATTTCTAATGGTAATAATGTCATCAAACCATCTCAAGTTTCGTAGATTTGAATATCCAATACACAGCTGTACTCAGAAAATTATACACTGCAGAATCAGTTTTTAATAACAAATTGAATTGAGCTCTAAATATGTCGGCAATCCTGCAGGTCATGGCCTTCGTGTAATAGCCTATTGTTTATTATAGTCTGTGTTTTGTTCTGAAATTCAATCAAGTCGGCCGTGATTGAATAAAATTAGTTCTCAAAACTGACAACAGATGGATTTTGGAAAATAGGAAAATTATGTAGGAAAATTGACATTTCACTGAAAACTACTACTTTTCCGAAAAACTTTGGATACCAGGCATGAAAATGAGGGGTCACTCATTAAAATCCATTCAGCCGTTTTCCCGTAATTTCCATTACCAGTTCAAATTATATATATATATATATATATATATATATATATATATATATATATATTTTACTGAAGCAGAAGTCAAAGAATTCAGTTAATAACAAATAAATAATATTATTAAAATTTCTCAAACATCCCAAACATTAGTTCATGCATAGTTGCGTTTGAAAGTGCAGCTTTAAAATGCTCTTTTATGATCACCAATTTCTCTAATAGCTGTTAACAGAACTTCCAGCACTGACCTCGTAACATAGGAAACAAACGTAACTCAAGATGAAAGAATAGCGTAAGCAGTGTTAAATGCACATTCCAACCAACAGGATAAAACACAGCAGAGAAAGCAGAATAGAATGCACCAAAACACAACACATTACCCATTAACAACTCTCAACTTTAGTGACAACTAATGTTCCGGTAATATACCAAAATATATATTGTGAAAGCATGCAATTTCCACAAACAGTAGCATGAATTGCTATAAATGTATTCTAAGTTGAAAAATTTATTCATTCTTGAATACACTCTTTTAACACTTTTATAATCACTGGTTAAATTATTTGAATAAATAATAACTACTTCCCTGTGTTAACATTATAAAAATTAGGCAACATAACACCAAAATTTACAATGCTAACACAGTGGAAGAGTTATATTTATTCAAATAACTTAACATTACATCAGTGAAAAGTTTAGTCTTTCAGAAATATCTTCCTCCCATAGTACTCAAGACAAGAATGATTAATTTATTATGAAGACATGAACTGCAATTTTCATGAATATTTTGAAGCTTCTGTTTCTATTAAGAATTGAACTTTTGGACACCTTAAAAATCTGTACAACTATCAGTTTAGAGGTTAATGAAGTTAAAGGCACTATCTCCTTAGCAAAACTTAGAGACACGGAGGCCATAAATCTAAATTGTTCTTCTTTCACTGAAGATTAACTTATACTCATTATGAACAACAAAAATAATTAATAAAGACAAAATACACTATGGAGAAAATTTATAAATTTTCGAACTAAATTTTAATACATAATTATGCTATTCTCTCATTATGAAGATGAATATTTTTAAATTTAAGTTTCCGGACTTTTATTATTCTGATGAATAAAAAGTTTCCATTGATGGATTAAATTCGAAAACTTAATACATTTATAAATGAATCTAAAGATAAAAATCTATCCTTCCTAAATTTTTGAGGAAGATGAAATAAACACAAAGTGGAAAATGCTGTTTACTCACCATATTTGGAAACATCAGCACCACAAAGTCGAAGATAATGTATACAGTCACTGACAGGAACATATGCCCTCATAGATTTGGCTCCCCGCCATCCTACCATAGTCAGTGTGAGAGGTGGGTTTTCCTCATCTGAGGAAAGACCCTCTTCTTCATTGTAGACCAACACACAGCTACCTAGAGCTGCAGGCAGAGAGATTTCACTTCCATCATCACGAAAGTACAACATTTAAAAAAATCACTAAGTTTTAGATAGATTCACATTTCACAAAGAAATATGCACACATATACAGAGGGGAGTCTAATTATCTGACATGATGGGAGCTTTATTTTTAATGAATGTGCTGATTTCTCGATTTTAAAAAGGAAAATTAAGAATATCAATATCATTTATCCCTGACCATAACGAAAAACATGCCTTTACTAAATACAGTGAAACCTTTTCAAGACGGAAGTGACATGGTCCTAATTTCTTTTCTGTTGTGGACAGGTTTCCATATTATTCAGGTGTGACTTTAAAATAGAATATTTTGTCATTGATATACATGAAAAACAAAATGGCATACCGCAAATTGCAAGAAGTACAAAATATTCCATTTAACACTAATCACCAGGGAAAGGATTTATATGTAAATACATATTTACTTATAAAGCTAATATAATTTATATTTTGCATTATCTTTATGTTTCACAATGTGTAGGGTTGAAAAATCCTACTTTTATTTTCCATATTTTTCCATATTTTACAGTTTAGTACATATTTTCGTTAATTTCCATATATTTTCCATATTTCATATAAAACAGTCCATATTATATTAGGTTTAACAATAAAACAAAACAAAATTCCATTAACTTTTAAAAATACATTTCAACAATAGAGATTTAAACACATGTTCAGTAATCCCTTTAACATCAGAGTTATTTGAAAATTAGCAGTCCTATCAACAATGGGAAAGTAAGTTACAAAACTGTATTAATTTAATTTAAAATTTTTAACAGACTTCAGTTGTGCAGCTCAACAGTTAAATGCCAGTCAGAGTACACATAGGTTCAGTTTTGTAAATCATACTATAAAGACGGTAAATATGCCAAAAGTACGTCATTCAGTCAATTTAAAATCAAAACTAACAAGTTACATTTCAGAATTTAAAGAAGATGGTTTATCAACTGACAATAAAATATTATTTTGTAATTTGTGTCAGTGTGCAGTATCATCTACACAAAAGTTCCTGGTGCAACAACACATTACAACTAGTAAACATCAGGCCAACAAACAACTAAATTCCAAGCAGAGACAATTGTTTTTAACACAACCAACAACATCGAATGTAAGATCTGAGTTTAACATCGACCTGTGCCGTTCGCTCATCTCTGCTGATATTCCTCTCTACAAACTAAAGAATAAGGTCTTCAGGGAATTCCTTGAAAAATATACTCAACATACAATCCCGGATGAGTCAACACTTAGGAAGACGTATGCTCCATCCATCTACAATGAGACAATACAGAAGATAAGAGATGAAATTAAAGATAGTTCAATTTGGGTTTCCTTTGATGAGACTCCCGACAAAGAAGGTAGACTTGTTGGTAATGTAGTTATCGGTTTGTTAAGTGAACAATATTCTGAACGAATTCTTTTACATTGTGATGTTCTAGAAAAGTGCAATAACAAAACTATAGTTAAACTGTTCAACGAAGCTATGGGTATCCTGTGGCCAAAGGGTATTATGTACGATAATGTGTTATTCTTTATTAGCGATGCTGCCCCTTATATGGTCAAAGCTGGACAAGCATTATCTGTTGTATATCCTAAATTGACTCATTTTACTTGTGTGGCGCATGCATTTCATCGTGTGGCAGAAGTGGTCAGAGACAATTTCCCTAAAGTAGATTTGTTGATTTCATCAGTGAAAAAAGTATTTCTCAAAGCTCCCAGTAGAGTTAACGTGTTGAAAGAAATGTACCCTGAAATTCCATTGCCACCAAAGCCAATTTTAACTAGATGGGGTACATGGCTAGAAGCAGTTGAATATTATGCCGAACATATAGACTCTATTAACAATGTTCTCCTTGCATTGGACTCTGAAGATGCAGTCTCAATTGATACTGCGAAAACAGTTACCTGTGACATAAGTGTGAAGAATGACTTAGCTCACATTCAGCATACATTTTCATGCATCATAAAAACGCTCAAAAGTCTCCAAAATAGGCACCTTTCACTATCTGAAAGTTTTGAAATTATAAATAGTACTGTGGAACAACTGAATCGTGGTAGAGGTAAAGTTGCAGATGCAGTAAGAGCTAAGGTGGACACTGTACTTTCAAAAAACCCTGGATATGAAGAACTACAAAAGGTTGTTGCTGTGATGAGTGGTGAATCAACAGTGAAGATTAACTTGGACTTATCCCCAGCAGACATTGTGAAATTGAATTATGTACCAGTTACTTCTTGTGACGTCGAACGCTCTTTTAGTCAGTATAAATCTATCCTCAGAGACAATAGAAGAAGATTCACTTTTCAGCACTTGAAAGAAATGTTTGTAACCTATTGTTATGGTAACAGACAATAAAAATTGTGTTTTGTTGAAACTACATTGGAAGATAAGGTACGTCCATTATATTTTTTGTTTAGTTTGATTAAAATGTACCAATATTTAACATACATAGTCATTTTTTTATAATTTTAAGTCCATATTTAATTCCATATTTTGGTAAAAATCCATATTTAATTCCATATTTTGGTAAAAATAACTACATATATATTTACATATTTCATATATTTTTAGTCCATATAAATCCGTTCCCTGCTAATCACATTAAATCAGCTTTCTGTCGCTCATTACATTGGTGAATCTCTTGATTAAAATCTCATTTTCTGTATAAATATTATCGTAACTCACTCATTAGTCATTAAACATTACTAAAGTTTACTAATCTCATTCTATTTAATATCTAACACTATACTCTAATACTGTACTGCATATCACTGCACATTATTAATTAATTGACTAGGAGCCATCTATTAGAAGCCTTGAATTCTGGTTTATGTAATTTCTTTCCCAGTTCAATAGCTTGCTTTGCAGGATAGATCCAGAAATTGGCTTGTTCTTTGAAAGGTCATGAAGAACCCACTCCCACAACAGTTCATTTATTTCCACATAAACAGTTGCTTTCTGGTTTCTTTTGTGTCACCAATATTGGCCGCATGCCACTCACTCATTATGATCCTTATTTTTTAAAATGTCACTCCTGAGTTTTCCACAACTGAACTTCAACATTATTTCACATAGACTCTGTTTATAATTTTCCTTTATCTCGATAACTTTTACTTCATCACTTAATGTTAATGCCACATTTTATGCAACTTTTTTTTTACCTGGAAATCACTACACTTGCGCTCTGTTTAGCTACGACAGTATACGGGTGTGAAGCATTGAAAATCTTTGAAGGAACTCGTCTGCCTAGTCAACAGGGTAATAAAATTTATGACTGACAGGCCAACACACCCTCGTACCCTCTAGAATTTCGCAAAGAAAACTTGTTTTTATCTTAGTGACCTACATATTTCGTATATTCCTTGAAATTACACGCTGTTTCAAAATATAGTTACAAAATATGTGTCCAAAATATTGTTTCCATTTTGAACAATAGCAGTTTCCGTTTCCGCGTTGGACAGTTTCCGTTTTATTCGGGAAAAATTACACATAATACATACAAATTTCGCCGGGACCAATAAATTGTTCCGAAATAGACAGGATTCCTGATTATTCAAGTTCCGATTTGAACAGGTTTCACTGTACTTTTTCGTTTGTAAAGTAGGTTTTTATTCAACATTACTTTATTTCACTAGTGAGACAAAGGCTTTACCTCACATTTTGAACTTTATCTCACAGTTCATTAGTATTTTCCTAGTACCCGGGCACACACACATACCTTTCCATTCAACTATTACTCAAGAAGTTGATATATTAGTTACTAGATGTCACTACCTCTATTTCTTTATTACCATTTCTTAAATATACATACACTCAATCTCCTTCTCTTTTCTCTATCTACTATGTCGTAATTTGTGCATTCCATTCATATCTAATACGTATTTTTTTTTAAATTTGTAATAATTTACCTTTTGGGAGACAAGGAGACTTGAACCTACGAAGTTGCGTTTATAGGATTTTATAACAACATATCGTCTCCTGAATGCGTTTTTTAGTTACCTCTTTTATAGCAGAGCAAAAATCGCACAAAATGTAATCCAGGATCTAGGTAAGTGATCGAACGATACCAGCAACATCTGTTTTCCAATATAACAAATAGGTAAAAGAAAACGAGACATATTCCTTAGTGCAATAAATAAGTAAATAGGCGATTTCACAAAATATGAAAAATCAAGTTACCTAGTTCTTGCATTCAGGCGACGATATAACAACACGCGTTAGTCAACTGAGCTAAACAGACACGATGATTAACTACTTTTTAATATTCCTCTTAAGTTTACAGAAGTAAAATGTGAAATTATTTTAATGACATTAGTCCCATGAACACTTCTAAATAATCCCTCAAACTTCAAAAAGACGAAAATACACGTTTAAAATGAAAAAATACTTACTTACTTATTGGCTTTTAAGGAACCCGGAGGTTCATTGCCGCCCTCACATAAGCCCGCCATTGGTCCCTATCCTGAGCAAGATTAATCCAGTCTCTATCATCATATCTCACCTCCCTCAAATCCATTTTAATATTATCTGCCCATCTACGTCTCGGCCTCCCTAAAGGTCTTTTTCTCTCCGGCCTCCCAACTAAAACTCTATATGCATTTCTGGATTCGCCCTTACGTGCTACATGTCCTGCCCATCTCAAACGTCTGGATTTAATGTTCCTAATTATGTCAGGTGAAGAATACAGTGCGTGTAGTTCTGTGTTGTATAACTTTCTCCATTCTCCTGTAACTTCATCCCTCATAGCCCCAAATATTTTCCTAAGCACCTTATTCTCAAACACCCTTAACCTATGTTCCTCTCTCAAAGTGAGAGTCCAAGTTTTACAACCATAAAGAACAACCGGTAATATAACTGTTTTATAAATTCTAACTTTCAGATTTTTTGACAGTAGACTGGATGATAAAAGTTTCTCAACCGAATAATAACAGGCATTTCCCATATTTATTCTGTGTTTAATTTCTTCCCGAGTGTCATTTATATTTGTTACTGTTGCTCCAAGATATTTGAATTTCTCCACCTCTTCAAAAGATAAATTTACAATTTTTATATTTCCATTTCGTACAATATTCTCGTCACGAGACATAATCATATACTTTATCTTTTAGGGATTTACTTCCAAACCTATCGCTTTACTTGCTTCCAGTAAAATTCCTGTGTTTTCCCTAATCGTTTGTGGATTTTCTCCTAACATATTCACGTCATCCGCATAGACAAGCAGCTGATGTAACCCGTTCAATTCCAAACCCTCTCTGTTATCCTGGACTTTCCTAATGGCATACTCTAGAGCAAAGTTAAAAAGTAAAGGTGATAGTGCATCTCCTTGCTTCAGCCCACAGTGAATTGGAAACGCATCTGACAGAAACTGACCTATACGGACTCTGCTGTACGTTTCACTGAGACACATTTTAATTAATCGAACTAGTTTCTTGGGAATACCAAATTCAATAAGAATATCATACAAAACTTCTCTCTTAACCGAGTCAAATATTAAAATTATATAATTAATTATAATTTGTTATTTATCCAACGCCTTAGATATCATTCTCCACTAATCATGGCCTCCTACATCATAACCTATCTAGTACACGTATCGATTCTAAAATCCATGCAATGATACGTGATTATATTTTCAACATATTTTCTTTTTTAAAACATAATTTTTCGTTATAGTCATGGATGGTACTTGTGAGCATGATCATTATTGCGCTCGTGTAATTTAAGCACTCGGCTGATGCCTCGTGCTTAAATCTTTTCACTCGTGCAATAAAGATACACTTACCTCACAAGTACCATAAATAACTATTAATCATATTACAGTCAAACGTCAGTGGAAAATAAACAACAAAATAGAATTTTAATACCGTATAGGCATACTATCCAGAACAACAAAATCTCCAACTGACGGGACACAACAGCAGTTAGAGTCTTCACTTGCTTAACAATCCATACAATAAACGAAGAACGAGTTTCACTTACAGATATCTGTGAGCTGTCCTTGAGTTGCAGCATCCAAAGTGCTCGTCTCAGGAGGGAACTTCGGGTCGTCATTTAAGAGAAGTTTAATCAGATCTGATTTGCTGACAAAGACTTTCCTCTTTGGTCCTACATAAGGAAAGATGCTGTGTAAGCCCTGAAAAAGACATTGCAGCTTTATAATAACTAGGGCTAGGATTTTGATGACCTATAAATCATGAAAAAATGTCCTAAAAATAATGCATTTATGACCTAAAAATCTTTCAAAAATGCCCTTAAAATGCCCTAAAAATTGATCTTACATAACCGGCTTAATAGGAAAAGAGTTTTTGTACTACTTAATATTTAGACTAGTAATTAAATTAAATTTTACATAATTTTTTCCAAGTAGTACACTTTAATTACTTTACCTGATGTAGTTTCCATGTATGATCATTCACTTTTGCTTCGGCTGTGGATGTGAGGTCAGCAGTCAGCTGGTCGGTCTTCGCCCTTCCTGGGCTGTAGCGCCATGGATTTCTTTATTTTTAGTTTCCATGTAGTCTACCACAAGACCACTCTTATCCGGAATTAGCAGGTATGGATGAGTCTATATTGAAAGGGTGGTTGGACTGATCCATTACGTGGAGTGTAAAAAGAATCCATGGCGCTAAGTCCGACCAGCCAGCTGCTGGCCTCACGTACATTTTGCCGAAGCGGAGGTGAACGATCATCAAACCAGTAAGGAGGTATCGTGTGTTTAGTACAATGATCCCCCCAGCTGTTATAGCTGGTTTGCTAAACCGGATTTTCGCTACCTATCGTAGCTCCCCAAGTGCATCACGATGCTGGGTGGACACCGGTCCCATACACTGGCCGAAATTTCATGAGAAAATTTCTTCCCCATGAGGATTCGAACCAGCGCACATTCTGTAACGCGAGTCCTAGGCAGAATGCCTTAGACCACGATGCCACGGCGCGGGACTACATGGGGTGTACTACGTTAAAATGGCAATATTTGTGTAGAAAAACGATTAAAATATTATACAAAATAATGGGTATTAATGGACAAAATATGTAAAGAAAATAGCAATGGAAATAAACATTATTTTACATTAATAATGGGGATTTATGACCAAAATTAAATCAAAATACCTAAAAAATAACCGAATAAAACAAAAGATGCTCTTATGAGTTGAAACAGGCAAAAAATGCAAAAAAATGCCCTAACAAATATGTCTTAAAACACTCAATTTATCACATAACATATAAATACTAAAGCAGCTATGTTTCTGGCTTACTAGAAAAAAGATGCAATTTCATCAAAATCCTAGCCCTAATGACAACGATCTTGTCAGATCTAAGAAGGCACGAGTTCAGTTGTATGCTGCAGTTCTTACCTCTTGGGCTAATCTGAAGGCGCACTGCATCGATTTGTTATCACAGCGCACGAAAGTTTTCACACCCGTATTTATGAGCTGTAAAAGGCAAGAGTTTTGTAATGAGTATAGACACTTCGCTAGATTCAAGTTTTTGGTCTTTTTATAACTCTTAAAACATCTCTTCAGATATCGTAACAGTATTCTATAGTTCCTCAGAGTGTAATTACAGTCTACTATATACAGTCACGAAGCTTGGGGTGATTTTTTGCATTTCTCACGATAGTTGCTAGCCGCTTGGAGCGCTGTGTGTACTAGGAACAATAGACTGTGTCACTGGCATCGTGATCTAATACAGGCCGTAAGGCAGACCATGTGACTCACTTAACCCGATCACGAAGGGCGGCGTTTCAACCATATAAATTAATTGGAATGCATAAAGAGTAACATATATTTCTCTAAAATGTAGTGTAATTGCATTAACAAAATTTCAAACAATGATTAGGAGACACTTCAGATATAATTCCTTGCGAGTTAAGGTGTAATATTATTTTTGGTGTGAAATTAAGTTGTTTGTATGTGTAATACCTGCCTGTATTTCGATTAAATATTGCGAAATTCTTGTACATTCATTTATGCACGATTCAATAATTTTCAATTGCACCGCACGGATATTTAGATATGTTGAAATTATAGGTTATGTTTACTGTATCAGTTGCCAATTTCTGTCTAATTTTAGTGATCTCCAATGCCCTGCCACTACATATGTATGTTATGTCATATGGAAAGTATAGGTTATGTTTACTATATTTAACTTATATTCCTATATTCGCAATTATACATTATAATTAAACATAATGTCATGTATGACACCCGTCACATTCTATTTGTCTGTATTTTGATACTACAACTGAGTACTGAATTACTGTATTTATCTACTACCTAAGAGACTAAGTAACACAATTGTACGTACACTTATTTCATAGGAGTGGTATGGTAAATTTTCTGTCTACAATTAAGGAAGGTAGATGTGCTAAATTGAAATCACAATATAAATTCGTTTTTATTAAACCTCAAAATAGCTTCCATTCTAAACTTAAATATATACTTTATAAAAATAATATATAAACCTTATGTATTTCACATTTCAATAGTGGAAGGAAGGTGTTAATTTTTTCAAAAGCATTCGATATCGAAAGTACAATACATTTTATCGTCTGCTGGGGAAAGGGTCTGTGATGAAGCAATAGTAGCGATCCTGGTGGTGAGCAACTATCTATGGATGCATATTTCAACTGTCTATGTTTGCATATTTAGTAAGTATTGAGCTTCGTGACTGTATATACTAGACTGTGGTGTAATTTTGACATTCAAAACCAAAGTTATCAACATAAAGAGTCCGTCCAGTTATATTTGTTTGGAGCCTTAAAAGGAAGACTTATATGGCTCCCACTTATTAATTCAGATTGTGTGGACTGTCACTGTCTATGAACTGGTATTACTAAACAGCATTTTCTCCAGTCCAATGTTTGGATTATACTCTACATTCTCAGCCCACAATGTCATAAACAAAGCACACTGCATCACATACAGATGATAGATGGTCTGGAAGTTCTATGTGTTTGATTTCAATTTTTTGATCCATAGAAAAAAAAATACAACGTACAAATACAATGTATATAGGAGCAAACTTAAGAAAGAAATATAAAAAATAAAAGATACAAAAATATAGGCACAAAAATAAGAAAGAGAAAAAGACAAAAAATTACAAAATACAAAAATATAGGAGCAAAAATAAGAAAGAGAAAAAAACAAAAAATTACAAAATACAAAAATATAGGAGCAAAAATAAGAAAGAGAAAAAAACAAAAAATTACAAAATACAAAAATATAGGAGCAAAAATAAGAACGAGAAAAAAACAAAAAATTACAAAATACAAAAATATAGGAGCAAAAATAAGAAAGAGAAAAAAACAAAAAAATTACAAAATACAAAAATTTAGGAGCAAAAATAAGAAAGAGAAAAAACAAAAAAATTACAAAATACAAAAATATAGGAGCAAAAATAAGAAAGAGAAAAAAAAAAACAAAAAATTACAAAATACAAAAATATAGGAGCAAAAATAAGAAAGAGAAAAAAACAAAAAATTACAAAATACAAAAATATAGGAGCAAAAATAAGAAAGAGAAAAAGACAAAAAATTACAAAATACAAAAATATAGGAGCAAAAATAAGAAAGAGAAAAAAACAAAAAATTACAAAATACAAAAATATAGGAGCAAAAATAAGAAAGAGAAAAAAAAAAACAAAAAATTACAAAATACAAAAATATAGGAGCAAAAATAAGAAAGAGAAAAAAACAAAAAAATTACAAAATACAAAAATTTAGGAGCAAAAATAAGAAAGAGAAAAAACAAAAAAATTACAAAATACAAAAATATAGGAGCAAAAATAAGAAAGAGAAAAAGACAAAAAATTACAAAATACAAAAATATAGGAGCAAAAATAAGAAAGAGAAAAAGACAAAAAATTACAAAATACAAAAATATAGGAGCAAAAATAAGAAAGAGAAAAAGACAAAAAATTACAAAATACAAAAATATAGGAGCAAAAATAAGAAAGAGAAAAAAACAAAAAATTACAAAATACAAAAATATAGGAGCAAAAATAAGAAAGAGAAAAAAACAAAAAATTACAAAATACAAAAATATAGGAGCAAAAATAAGAAAGAGAAAAAAACAAAAAATTACAAAATACAAAAATATAGGAGCAAAAATAAGAAAGAGAAAAAGACAAAAAATTACAAAATACAAAAATATAGGAGCAAAAATAAGAAAGAGAAAAAAACAAAAAATTACAAAATACAAAAATATAGGAGCAAAAATAAGAAAGAGAAAAAAACAAAAAATTACAAAATACAAAAATATAGGAGCAAAAATAAGAAAGAGAAAAAAAAAAACAAAAAATTACAAAATACAAAAATATAGGAGCAAAAATAAGAAAGAGAAAAAAACAAAAAATTACAAAATACAAAAATATAGGAGCAAAAATAAGAAAGAGAAAAAGACAAAAAATTACAAAATACAAAAATATAGGAGCAAAAATAAGAAAGAGAAAAAGACAAAAAATTACAAAATACAAAAATATAGGAGCAAAAATAAGAAAGAGAAAAAAACAAACAATTACAAGACACAAAAATATGAAAGAGAAAATATTCGAAGGCGACAGTGTAATTTAAAGTATCACAGAGTTTCAAATTACCAAATAATGCATTTGACAGTTACACGGCAGACAAAGCATTACCTTGATCTTCTCGTGGTTGTTGACCACTATGTCTCGCACTGCCGGGGATGTGAAGTAGATGTTCTTTTTCTTCCCCTCCTTACAGCGTGTGAGCAGACATGTTGGCTGCAGCTCATTGCTGATGCCATAGAAATCCCTGCAAAATAATTAAAGCCAAGATTGTAATGGAGCAGTTTCGCACTGATCAAATGAGAAAGCATCACACAATGTATACAAAAATAAAACACTGCAAATACTTTATAAACAAAGTCCTCTATATAAAATATTTTTGAGAAAACAGATAAAATTAACAGAGATCTGCCTCAGTGATGTATGAGGTGTGACAGCGTTTTGCTGTCACAACTCCGAACTGTGACAAATCCAGAAAAATCATTGTGATTGTTAATGGTGATTTTATCACTGTTTAATTTTGTCTTCAGATGATTCTTGGTGACTATGGGGGTCCGTTTCTTGCCTGTTGATTTCCAAGTCGTCTACACCTTTTCCAGTTGTATTTCAGAAAATATCAATTTAATTTCAGAAATTATCAAATGTATTTCAGATTAGTCAATTCAATTTCAGATAGTATCAATTGTATTTCAGATGTTATCACATGTATTTCAGATTTGTTAAGTGTATTTCAGATGGTATCAAATGTATCTTCAATTTTTTGTTTTATTTTTATTCTTATAAACTATATCGGTTTCATATAAGGATTTTTTAAAATGACTGTACTGTTATTTATCGAATTATCACATACATGGGTGAATATTCTGAAATGGGCAAATATGAATAACAAAACTGGAAAAAATATATTATATTAAATTGTGTACTTTTTTCCTCACACTGGTTACATTTGCTCCTATTATTGAAGATTCTGGTATCAGCTGAGCTTAAAAAAAATTTTTATATGAGATTTTCTAATTTAAAAAAAAAAAGCCAAACAACTGTTGTTATCTTTCCCTTACAGCCCATTGTTTAAGGTATCTTCTAAACTTCTGTACTTCAGATTTCACTTGACTTCGAACATTTCTTTTTTTACGATCAGTCATATCTGCTATTTTCTTTCTTTTTTTTATATTCTTTGCCATAGTCCCTTTTTTTCTGCAACTCCTCTTCAGTCATATTTGCCCTCTGCCTACGTATCTTCTCCCTTCCATATTTCCTACTTTCATCATCAGACTTTTTTTCTTTCCTATAAACAATCACATGAAATAATATTCGAAGTTACTTTATACACCAGTATTTAATAATTTTATGTTAAATGAAACCTCATCCACAATAAAGGGACTGACGTTACAGGGACCATTGTTACAAATTAGTATAAATCCGTAATAGTTCTGACAAAATAAATTGTTAAAAATATCATGGAGGTTAGTTTTTTTAGTCGACAAACATTGTAATGTTTTGCATATACTACGAAAGTTTTGTATATAAAAACTATATTTAATGCCACCTGGGACCGGTGTTACCAACAGAAAACATAACATTCAGTCATCAGTGATGATTTTTGTATTTTCCAACAAAATAAATTACGATAATGGACGAAAAGTTTTTCAACTGGCGCCATGTTAACCTCTCATCACTACCAACTGTTAAAATTTACCACATGAAGCAAAATTGTCTTTTGTGTAGCTCTTTTATTTCGAGGGACCGGCATTACGAAATTTTTGGGGACAACTTTACGTTAAAGTTGTGTCCTTTCAGAATTAAACAAACAATTCCTGTCTTTCATAAGTATTTTAACTATTTATTTTTATAATCTTGGCCGAGGAAATAAAATCAAATCGAAACATTTCGAGAAAAACTTAGTGAAACAAAGTAAAATTTAGTTGGGGACATAGGGACCGTAGTTACATTTTGACGTTTGGACGTTATTTTTTAATTATAAATTTTAAAATTAATCCTTTTATGCTTTGTTTCGAACTAAAACATGTGAGAGTTAGTTAATTAAACGCAAAAGTAATCAGTTAACATTTTCAAGAAACTCCTTAAATCAGCCGGGACATACATTTACCCATTTCAGAATATTCACCCACATACGAACAATATAATTTGACAGATATGTATTACTGTACAGTACTGTACTGTACACAGTCAATTTAATTTCAGAAAATAAGCAAATCATTTAAGATTACATACAGGTAGTCACTTTTATTTCACAAAATAAAAATGTAGGCCTACTTGAGATTTTAACATATACTGGGTGGCTCAGAAAGGAATGCATTTTTGTTTTTCAAATTACGGGGCAAATATAAGAGAGGGCATTCCAACAATGTTTGCTGGCGGGAGAAGTGGAATTGGACATTCAGTAGAGATGGTTTGCTTCAAAGGTGCAGAGCCTGCTTTTTGTGTGCAGTCGTATTACCAAAACAACAATTCCTTCAAAACTACTCAACGTTTATTTCGTGCACATTTTTGCCTGCACGACATTAGACAATGTCCAAGTGCAAATGTGATTAAACAATGGGTAAGGAAATTCGAGGCAACTTGTAACAGACGACCTGTAGGTTGCCGCAGGAGCATCAGGAGCGAAGATAACATTGAGCGTGTTTGGCAATCTGTGGCAGCTGATCCACGCTGCGACTCTAAATTTGCACCGATCCAGTATGCGGCGCATATTGACAATTGACTTGGGTTTACATCCATACAAAATCCAGTTAATGCAGACGCTGAAGATAACTGATTACGCTGGTCGTCTTGCTTTTGCAGATGAAATGTTAACTCGTTTCAATGATTTTAACAACATTATCTTCAGTGATGAAGCCCATTTTCATCTGGATGGATATGTTAATAAGCATAATTGTCGCTACTGGTCGACAGAAAACCCTCAAGAGAAACATCAGCGACCTCTGCACAGCCCTAAAGTCACAGTATGGGCCGCATTGTCATCTCAAGGGATCATAGGGCCGTTCTTCTTTGAAGATGGGCATGGTTGTACCGTAACAGTGAATGCAGACCAATATTCCAGGATGATTGAAAGGTTCTTAGGTCCCGCACTTCAGAACTTCGTAGGCTTCAACGATGAAACATGGTTCCACCAAGCTGGGGCTACGAGCCATACTCCAAATGTGTCCTTACGAACTATCGGAGCATTGTTCCCAGAGAAACTCATCTCAAGGAGGGGTGACATTAACTGGCCCCCTAGGAGTCCCGAATTAACCCCACTTGACTACTTCTTCTGGGGATACCTGAAAAGTCGGGTCTACAGCACAACTCCAGCCAATCTGCAAGAGCTGAAGGACAACATTCAGGAGGAAATCGCAGCCATTCCACAACACATGTTACAAGCTGTCATTGGAAATTTCAGGACACGCCTGGAGGAGTGTCAGCGTCGTGAGGGTAGACATTTGAATGATGTAATTTATCACACATGATTTTCCAAGGTCTGTATTTTGAGTTTATTTCAATTAAAATTGTGCATAGATACAAATAGCCGACTTATAATTTAAAGAAAAATGCATTTCTTTCTGAGCCACCCAGTATTTAAAAAAATGGAAAATGGATTTTAAAAATCCTCAACTTTATTGCATTTTAGCATCCGACAGGCATATTCTCTGGAGCTATAAAGTTGCAGCATGATGAATTGTACTGTGTTATACTGCAAGAGCACAACCACCACCAACTTCTGAAATACAATTGACAAATCTGAAATACAATTGATGTTTTCTGAAATACAATTGATACTATCTAAACTTGAATTGACTAATCTGAAACACAAATGATATTTTCTGAAATACAACTGGGAAAGGTGTAGAACTCAATTTCACTGCCCTCTACTTATCTCTAAACAAACCACGAAGAATACCGTCAACCGGGGTTACTTTACACACATATTTACTTTGCCTTATAATCGAGTATTCTGTTCAATATGGTCCAACATTGCACTGTTTTAAGTACTGGGATTGGAAAGGTAAAACATTTCTGAACAATATGATGTGTTTCGCAATTTATTAGCCCACTACAGTTAGCACAGTGGGAACAAAATACATTGGTAAATTCCTTAAAATGAAATATTTTATATAAAAGTAAAGAAATGTAATAACAGTACAATAAATGGTTATATGCTGTTCATGAATGTGCTGCTACATTGTGATTTTCCTGGGGAGGTGCTGTAGGAAGCCTTTTCAGAACCTGGTGACGGTCCAACGATTGAGGGATAGCGTTTAACCACATGACTATACTGCTACCTACTAGTTGCAGTAACTGATTCAACTGGCATTGATCCTTCAGAGCTGATGTGCCACGGATTATTTAAAATAATAATACCTGCCACGGATTATTTAAAATAATAATAACGATAAAAGCAATGATAATAATAATCTACAAGTAACGACCTTATCTGTTTCAAAGTCATTTATTTTCCCCTATCATTGACGGGAATCGATCCTACCACCATTTATAGTGACATTATACATCATATTAAAAAGAGTTTTTATTTTTAATTAGTGTCCATAAACACTTCACATCTGTGTAAAGTTCAGAGGTATATTAGGTTATCATTATTGTTTTCCCTCTCGCAGGGTAGCACATGTAACGAAAAACTGGTCAGGCAGTCATTTCCCGCATCCGAAAGCTTCATAATTTCATACAATACCAGTCACAATTGAATGTATGAACTGAACTGTTCAGTACAACACAAAGTTTTTACACATAGAAAAAAAAAAAAGAGTAAAAATACTTGCCTCGTGAAATTATCAGGAAACTTTATGCCACATCAATAAATTTTAAAATGCAGTTATATTGTCAGACTCCAAAGCAGCTATTCTATCAATAGTCTCTAAACACACACCTTCATCTCAAACAGCAGAAATAACTAAAATGCTCTCTCAATTAATATCACTCAATAAAAGAATTGTATTCCAATGGATACCATCCCATTGTGGAATCCTGGGAAACGAGAATGGGATGCTTTAGCAAAGAAGGGCAGCACTGCTACTTACAGACCTGTTAATAAATCTACGTATTACTCTGTGAAAAGATTTATTAAATCTACATACTTCAACAAACAAAATTTGATAACACAATCTCAAGGGAAAAAAATGGAACTCTCTGCATCATAATCCACAGTTAATTCCCGATTTACCACGAAAACCGTCTGTAGCTGCATTTAGATTGGCAATAGGCCATGATTGTTTGGCCAAACACCTGCATAGAATTGGAATATATCAGTCCCCTAACTGCCCGTTGTGCAACTCAAACCAAGAAATGGATTCGGAACATCTCAAAATCTGTGCGTCAGTGGCTGGCCATGACAATATCTTTAAAAAATATTGGAGTGCAAGAGGTCAAATGACTTTATTGTCAAACACCTGGCATTAGAAAACAACAACAACAACATATTTAAAAATATTTTCCATTCTTCATGGCCATATAAATAGTAAAATGGCCGGGAGTAAAAAATTATTTTGTTATTCTGAAAAATTCGTAACAGCGGCATTTCACTGTAGCAGAATGCAAACAGAGTTATGGTTATTACCTGATAGAAGGCCACAGATGCTCGTCTTCTGTAAAGAACACAAATGGATCTTCTTTGTAGCCGTGGGTTCTTCGCCTCTTTCGCGGGGGTCCTACAGGTGGTTTATCATCACTGGAATTTTCAGCACTTCCAGGTCCCTCCTCCTTGGAGTCTGTAGCTAAATGTTTTGCTGCAGACTCCCAAGGAAGAGGACGCAGCTTCTGTACCACAGCTACAAAGAAGCCCCCGGTGTCCTGCTGGTGTGGTAGGATTCGTATGCTAAAAGAAAAACAGCAAGTTGTTGAATTGATATACAATCGACTCCTGTTAATTCGCATGCAGTTAACTCAATTTGTAGATAGTTTGCATAGATTTCAAAAAGGCATATGACTCGGTTAAGAGGGAAGTATTATATGATATTCTTATTGAATTTGGTGTTCCCAAGAAACTAGTTCGATTAATTAAAATGTGTCTCAGTGAAACATACAGCAGGGTCCGTATAGGTCAGTTTCTATCTGATGCTTTTCCAATTCACTGCGGGCTAAAGCAGGGAGATGCACTATCACCTTTACTTTTTAACTTCGCTCTAGAATATGCCATTAGGAAAGTTCAGGATAACAGGCAGGGTTTGGAATTGAATGGGTTACATCAGCTTCTTGTCTATGCGGATGACGTGAATATGTTAGGAGAAAATCCACAAACGATTAGGGAAAACACGGAAATTTTACTTGAAGCAAGTAAAGCGATCGGTTTGGAAGTAAATCCCGAAAAGACTAAGTATATGATTATGTCTCGTCACCAGAATATTGTATGAAATGGAAATATAAAAATTGGAGATTTATCCTTCGAAGAGGTGGAAAAATTCAAATATCTTGGAGCAACAGTAACAAATATAAATGACACTCGGGAGGAAATTAAATGCAGAATAAATATGGGAAATGCATGTTATTATTCGGTTGAGAAGCTCTTATCATCCAGTCTGCTGTCCAAAAATCTGAAAGTTAGAATTTATAAAACAGTTATATTACCGGTTCTTCTGTATGGTTGTGAAACTTGGACTCTCGCTCTCAGAGAGGAACATAGATTAAGGGTGTTTGAGAATAAGGTGCTTAGGAAAATATTTAGGGCTAAGCGGGATGAAGTTACAGGAGGATGGAGAAAGTTACACAACACAGAACTGCACGCATTGTATTCTTCACCTGACATAATTAGGAACATTAAATCCAGACGTTTGAGATGGGCATGTAGCACGTATGGGCAAATCCAGAAATGCATATAGAGTGTTAGTTGGGAGACCGGAGGGAAAAAGATCTTTAGGGGGGCTGAGACGTAGATGGGAGGATAATATTAAAATGGATTTGAGGGAGGTGGGGTATGATGATAGAGACTGGATTAATCTTGCACAGGATAGGGACCGCTGGCGGGCTTATGTGAGGGCGGCAATGAACCTTCGGGTTCCTTAAAAGCCATTTGTAAGTAGGCTAAGTAAGTAAGTAGATAGTTTGCAATCTGGTTTTCCTTGTGGGGGGGGGGGCAAAATAACATTGTCATTTCCGTTTTTACTCGAGATTTATACTCTCATCATATATCTTATATAACTTATATCTAGTATTTCTAGGGGTTGCTCTAGAAATACTTTGAACATTACACATAAAATGTTTATACAGCCAGTGCTGACATACTGCTGAGAAATTTTAATTACTTCACCTTTCATAAACGAAATAGAATACGTTCAAAACCAAGCTCTCAGACTCATTACTGGTGGAATCAAAACAACTCCAGTAGATTCTATGAGATTCCTCACTAATATTAACAGCATCAAAATGATAATAGAAGAAAAAGCACTGATTCAATATGAAAAACTTATTAGATTACCAGGAAACCATTGGTATTCATACAGTCCTTTCTGTAGATTGAAAACTCAAAAAAGTTTCATATCCATGGTTCAAGAATTAAAACAGAAAATCAACGTCCTGACTTTAAAAGAAACCTTACAAATTAAACCAAACCCTTTAACACTATTATATATAGAATATAATCTAAATTTAACAGAAGAAATACTGAAATCAGAAGTAAACACTGAAATAATGAAACAATTGTCTTTAGAGACAATTAATATTAGGTACCCTCCACAAAACTGGCTTCATTTATACACCAACGGATCCTTGATCTCCAGAGAACAAGGTGCCGTGCAGGTGTTACGTGCTGTCTCTTCTCACTTTATAGATCTCTTGGATATGGAACAACAAGTTTTGATGGAGAAATCTTGCAATAACTGAGAGTCTCAGGAATCTTCTATGCCACATCAATAAATTTAAGAATGCAGTTATATTGTAAGACTCCAAAGCAGCTATTCTATCAATAGTCTCTAAACACACACCTTCATCTCAAACAGCAGAAATAACTAAAATGCTCTCTCAATCAATAGCTATCAGAGTTTAGGCCATTTGGCCTGTTCCGTCTCAGGTGAAAAGCTGGTCTCTCCATCGCTTCTTCAGGCGTACACGATCTCGGTATCCAAGGGGACTGTAATTTGATAATCTCCTGGGTAGTCTATCATTTGGCATCCGTAGAACATGCTCATGCCAGTTGCTCCGATACTTGTGGATTGTCTCTGTAAGGGCTGCAATATTTAGTTCTTGTCGGATGTCTTCATTAAATTAATATCACTCAATAAAAGAATTCTATTCCAATGGATACCATCCCATTGTGGAATCCTGGGAAACGAGAATGTGGAAGCTTTAGCAAAGAAGGGCAACACTGCTACTTACAGACCTGTTACTAAATCTACGTATTACTCTGTGAAGAGATTTATTAAATCTACATACTTAGACTTCAACAAACAAAATTTGATAACTCAATCTCAAGGGAAAAAATGGAGCTCTCTGTATCATAATCCACAGTTGATTCCCGATTTACCACGAAAATCGTCTGTAGCTGCATTTAGATTGGCAACAGGCCATGATTGTTTGGCCAAACACCTGCATTAAATTGGAATATATCAGTCTCCTAACTGCCCATTGTGCAACTCAAACCAAGAAATGGATTCAGAACATCTCAAAATCTGTGCGTCAGTGGCTAACCATGACAATATCTTTGAAAAATATTGGAGTGCGAGAGGTCAAATGACTTTATTGTCAAATGCCTGGCATTAGAAAACAACAACATATATCTTAAAAAATTTGCCATCTAAAATCATAAAAAATGAACAATCCTCTACGAAACAAAAAAAAGATGACATTACTTTTGTTAAACTAAAGTGACTTATGATTTTTTGTAAAACTTGTGTTTCTTGTTTTCCTACTGCAGCATTGTGTAATATTTTAGGTTTCAAAATGTTTTGCACTATTTCACATTTTGCACTGAGTGTAATTTAGTAATTAACGTGTCAGAGCAACTTTTACTGGACTTTAAATAATAATAAAAAAATATTGCAGATAATTCGCCATTTTCGATATTTTGCAGAAGTTCTTGCATTAATCACTGCAAATTATCAGGAGTCTGCTATATAATATACATGCACACAAATAAATTCTCTGCAGGAAATGATATGCAGTATTAATTACTTATTAATAGAGATCACAAAATTCTGACAACATATAAAATACAATACTGACGTAAACACTTTGCTAAATGAAGCAATGGATTCCAAAGTGTCCTAAGTCTTTTTTTTTTTAACTTGCTTTATTCACGTTTTAATTTATCCTTTTCCAGCATATATATAACTGCATAAGGCCTGATTGTATAAACCATTTAATCTTAGATCAGAGGTTAAATTGATCCTTGTTTCAGCTGAACTTGGAATTTTGTGTTGTATAAAGTCTAATCTGAGATTAATTTGTCTCAAACTAAAGTCAACTTTGACTGAAGAAATTTCTCCGATTAAGTTAGATGATCCAAGTTCAGTTATTTCTTTTCTGTTTGAAATATACGAGTGACAGATTGTGCAAATAAAATATCCATTATTATTAATATTAATAGATATTATAGGTACATTTATATATATTTCTTTCAATTTCTTGCCTTAATACACAAACAATCTTATATTTTATACAACCTGTAAATGCCCTTGCCTGAAAGAATCTGTAGATGTGAAATACCTGGGAATTATTGTTGATCAGCACTTGAAATGGGATAGACAAATCACCTTTTTATGTAACAGGATACATAAAACAATTTACAAATTTGTAAACCTTCGCCATTACTTGCCTACTCATGTATTACGTTTGGTTTATTTGGCTCTAGTTGAATCTGTTATCCAATATGGTATAATTGGATGGGAAGGCATTACAAAAACTGCTCTTTTTCCTCTAATTATGTTGCAAAAACGTATAATCAAAATTTGTTTGAAAAGGCGACTGGATTATCCAACAAATTTGATCCATTCTGAATTGAATGTTTTTAGAATTGACCAAATTTATAAATACTCTTTAATGAAATTCTATCATAAAAATAGAATGAAATTTGTAGCTCAGCCACATGATCATAATACGAGACGAAATGAAATTCTTAAATTAGTTGAACCTAAATATTTCACATCTGCTGCTTTACTACACAGTACAAATTATGGTCCACTTCTATATAATTCGATAATAAAATTTCATCCAGAATTGACTACTTTAAGCAATGAAATTTTCAGATCCAGAATTAAAAAATTTATATGACAGACTTCCCTGTATTATATTATGTACCATGTATTGTAAAACAAGTTTATTTCTATCCTAAGTGTATTTTTCTATCTTATCTTGGTTACTATATCAACATGACCTGCACTAATTATACTACTAATAATAATTTAATATTAATCCATCAATCTCAACATCGTTTCTTTTTTCACTCAGTTATTATTAGTATTATTAGTTACTAATTTTATTACAATCTTTATGTGAGATTTTTTCTGAAGTATTTTGTCTACAAAGTATGTATATCTATGTAACGGAACTGTCCCCGAACACGAGCTTTGCTCTTTCGGGGTATTTTAATGTAACGTTTTTATGTATATGTTATTATTAAATAAATAAATAAATAAAATTTATTTATTAAAAAAAAAAAAATAAGGCTCTATCGCGTTCAGCAGTATCAAATAACATAACCTATAATTATATTATGTTTATAACAACCATTAATTATTAATGGATATGATAGGTACATTCATAAATGTTCAATTAACTGTATTACTAAACGAAAATTGTCGTTTTATAAAGCTTTATTATGTTTAGCAGTACCAAACACCATAACATGATAATTCGGAGAACAGTCAACCTTCTTTTTATTGTCTGCCATTATTTACATTGCACAAAAAACCAGTGTCTCCAACAGAGTGTACGGAAAGTCGCCAAAAAAGTAGTTGGAAAGTCGCTAGATTTCTCATTATCAACAAAGAAAGATTAAATTTTGTCACTATGGGGTGCAAAAAAGGTCACTAAATCCCTATTTAAGCAATATAAAAGTTAAAAGAAATTGTTGTTGAAAAAGAGTTAAAGTCGCTAGATTGGCAACACTGAACAAACCTGTCCGCGCATCACGTATTTCACCTGTTTATGCGATGTTGCCAAATCCTTTTCACGTGAACTTAGATTGCATTTGAACCAAGGTAATTTGATCGCAGAAAAGTTTTATACAATAGAAGAAGTGTCTGAACTGTGTTCACTTTTCGATCTTCGATCAAAGTCGATCTTTAGTCAGGGAGTTTTATACAATTGGGCCTAAGTTTATTTAACAGACTCTCCTAAGTCTTGACTTAGTGAGTGTATAGGATTTTTCAAACAGATCTAAGGGTGTCAAATTTATTTTACCAGTTTTTGTCAATTTTCTCGTAACTTGTCATTTGGACTTAGGCCAGTTTGGAATCCACCTCTTCAAATGTATTGAGTCTGCAGAGTACATTGATCACAATAAATAGGATAATGTAAGAGAACTCTGCTATGTATCTACTCTCAAACTTAAAATAATTATCATGTTGTGTCCAATTTGCTCTGCAACAGTTAGTACATTTGTTTATTTATTGTAAGAAAACTCTGCTTGTACGGTATGCACTTGTCAATTGGCTTGCAAATTACAACCGAAATCACGAAGTCAACTCTCGCTTATTTCAGCAATAAAACAAAGTATCTCAATCTTCAAACAAATTTGGACATAAGAACAGTTCTCTTGCAAAACTGAAAGAAAATCTTAAATAAATCTCAGAGAGCCTAACGAGTAAACTTTTTCTGAACCAACTACAAAATCTACAGACCCTGCCTCTAGAGCTAGGGCAGGAGCAGTAAGTGCACAGATTTCACCTCTCAACATCTTCAATATGTAAAAAAATACAGTGCAAGTGAAGAAACAATTCTGCACATCATTCGAGGTTCAAATCTGTCTTCGGACACTTGACACAGCAGCAGCAGCAACAAAAACAACAACAACAACTTCACTACTACTACTACTACCACAGTCTACTATATACAGTCACGAAGCTTGAGTTTTGAGGGTGCTAGAAACAATAGACTGTGCCGGTACTATTTTGCATTGCCTGTAATGAGCCGATATTAGCGATCCTAGTGGTGAGCAACTACCTAATGTTTGCATATTTACTATGTACTGAGCTTCGTGACTGTATATACTAGACTGTGCTACTACTATGACGAAAACAATTCTGGAATGCCAAGCTCCTGAACAGGAAAAAACACTACTAAGAAAATACATAGAGCCAGTGGTCTATTTCTAATCACAAGCCTGCCCTGGTTTCACAAACTATTAGAGAAAACACGGGAATGTTACTTAAAGCAGGTAAAGAGATAAGTTTGGAAGTAAATCCCGAAAAGACAAAGTATATGATTATGTCTCGTGACAAGAATATTGTACTAAATGGAAACATAAAAATTGGAAATTTATCCTTTGAAGAAGTGGATAAATTCAAATATCTTGGAGCAACAGTAACAAATATAAATTGCACTCGGGAGGAAATTGAAAGCAGAATAAATATGGGAAATGCCTGTTATTACAGTTCGGTTGAAAAGCTTTTGTCATCCAGTCTACTCTAAAAAAAAATGAGTTAGAATTTATAAAACAGTTACATTACCGATTGTTCTGTATGGTTGTGAAACTTGGACTCTGACTTCGAGAGAGGAACAGAGGCTAAGGGTGTTTGAGAATAAGGTGCTTAGGAAAATATCTGGGGCTAAGAGGAATGAAATTAAAGGGGAAAGTTACACAACACAGAACTGCACGCATTGTATTCTTTACCTGACATAATTAGGAACATTAAATCCAGATGTTTGAGATGGGCAGGGCATGTAGTACGTATGGGCAAATCCAGAAATGCATATAGAGTGTTAGTTGAAAGGCCGAAGGGAATAAGACCTTTGGGGAGGCCGAAACTTAAATGGGAGATAATATAAAATGGATCTGAAAGAGGTGGGATATGATGGTAGGGACTGGATTAATCTGGCTCAGGATAGAGACCGATGGCAGAGGTCAGCAATGAACCTCCAGATTCTCTAAGAACTGTTCACATTGTTATGTTTTGAGAAAAGAAACCTATAATGCACAAAGTTTCCTTTGGAGAAAAATAGATGCTAATTTGGAAAAAAGAAGCTAATAATTTCAGAAAATTAGATGCTGAATTTGGAAAAAATAGATGCTAAAAATTCTGGTCCCTAGCAATGACGTTTTATCAATTGCTATGGTTATCTAGCATCTGATTGAAATGAAGGTGATAATGCCAGCGAAATGAGTCCAGGGTCCAATGTCGAAAGATACCCAGCATTTGCTCTTAATGTGTTGACAGAAAACCCCGGAAAAAACCTCAACCAGGTAACTTGTTCCAACCAGGATATGAACCTGGACCAGCTAGTTCCATGGTTAGGCCTGCTAACCTTACTCCACAGCGGTGGATGTCTTAGTCTTCACTGAAGCATCGTACATAAAGCATCCCTATTCTAACTTGTATCATGTCTCCTGGGCAGAGGGATGGTCTCCCTTGCTATGCAGGCTGTCACATAACTTATTAATACAGTAGCATGCAAATTAATCCGAACACGACATATTTTTACATTTTCTGTCATTGTTGGCCTCACAGCTGCTTATACTGCTTTAATTGACATCTGTAGTACGTGTAATTCCATTGTTGAAGGTCTGTCATTTTTTTTATAATATGTGACATTTTGCCTGTCGTTTTGTACTTACAAGCATTTCAGTTGTGTTGAAGACTTAATACTGCAATCCTTGTACATTCTGTCGTCTTCACAAATGGATACAACTCCACGAAAACGGTCTAAAATTATAATATTAGCAGAGCATTCTTCTATGACACAGAGGCAAATTTCTGCAGAATGTCACATCGGTTTGGCTACTGTTAATTCGATCATAAAACGATACAGGGAGACTGGATCCATCACACCCCAGAAAAAAGGAAACTGTGGCCGGAAAAGGAAGACTTCACCTGCAGATGATCGTTTAATTGTCAGGAAAAGTAAATTAAATCCTAGACTAACTGCTGTCGACTTAACCCGCGAGTTAATGGCTACCACTGGGACGAATATTCACGTCACAACAGTGTGGCGTAGGCTTTTGGAAGCTGGACGAAGGGCTCGTAAGCCTATTAAGAAGCAACTGCTAACCCCTGTTATGTGCAAAAAACGCTTAATGTGGGCAAAATTACATCAACACTGGACAGTGAATGACTGAAAGAATGTACTTTTTTCCGACAAGTCTCATTTCGAGATCCACAGTCATCGTGTTTCTTACGTACGGAAAGGATCCGAAAAAGTTACAGCAGCTCATCTCCAACAAGCACCCAAATACCCCCCTAAAGTAATGTTTTGGGGTTGTTTTACACATGAAGGACCTGGAGGATTAATACCTATCAAGGGAATGATGAATTCTGACAAATATATTCACTTATTGGAAACCAGAATCGTACCCCAGCTGCAAAAATCATTTCCGGATGGCAGAGGTGTGTTCCAACAAGACCTGGCACCATGCCATACGTCTCGAAAAACTAGAGAATTCCTCAACAAGAAGAATATTCAGGTACTCCCCTGGCCAGGCAACTCACCCGACATCAACCCCATTGAGAACTTGTGGTCAATTTGCAAAAGAAGAATGCAAAAAATGGATTGTTCTACAAAGGAGAAGATGATTTCTGCCCTCATTGGTGTATGGGTTCACGATGAAGAAATGAAGAATATTTGTGGGAAATTAGTGGAATCCATGCCAAATCGTCCCAGAGCTGTTATTAGGAACAAGGGAGGCCACATAGGTTACTGAGGTATGTCTTAGATCCTTTTTTTTATCCCGTTTGAGTGTTTTTGCATAAGTAATTACATTGCTCGGATTAATTTGCACGCTACTGTACATGTCTCCTGGGGCAGAGGGATGGTCTCCCTTGCTATGCAGGCTGTTGCATAACTTATTAATAATGGCACGATATAAACAAACTTCTACTTACCATCTGTCTAAATTAAACGTGCTCGCATCTTCAGGGGAAGGAGGGAACATCTGTGGACGAACTTGCGTCTGCCACTTTTCTGGGACATCACTGTAACTTGTGTAACCTATCATATCTCTTGATGTTGGCAACCAATAAGAAAGTCCTTGTCTGTACTTCAACCCGGGAAGTTGGGACGATACATCAACTATTTTCACAGCTCCTACAAAATATAACAAGGAAACCGTTTGAAAAAAATTCTGTACACCAGAAGTCAGACTAACTGATTAATGCATGCATGTGAATCAGAATACCATTGGAGTCAACAAGCAGTCTGTGGATCACAGCCTCGTTTTCAAGCGGGTTTAGGGAGCAGGTGGAATAGACCAGACGTCCGCCAACAGCAAGCATCTCCGCTCCACGGCGTAGAATACGAGACTGGATCCTGCAACACGAACATTACATCTCAATTACTGCCTAAAAACGGATAATGAGATGGCCTCATTTCGAGGAGTTTCACCTTTGTGCAAGTGAGTACCAAGTTGCTCTGGTTGAAAAGGCAGACAAAGTTACGTGAGAGCAGTGAAAGCATTCTGTCTAGAGGAAATCAATAATCAATCTTCTTAATGTATCCAGCTGTTTGCTGACAGCATATAGTCCACTGTAGTCTATTCAGTTGTTGTTTTTCACGAGAAATGAGGGCTATTTTGATCGGTGTTCATTATAGATGCCTGTTGCTAGTAGCCAGAGGTGGGGTGTACTGCAACCGGTACTGATGATTTTAATTTACTTCTTTTGTGGTTTATGGATGGACAGTATAGAAGAATGTGTTCCAGATCTTCATGATTATTACACCACAGACAAGTAGGATTATCAGAAATGTGATATCGGTGTAGGTACAATTGTGTCACAATGGGACCTGTTCTGGCTCTTGTTAAAAATGTTTGAACATGTCTGGGCAAGTTTTTGTACATTTCCAGATCATTTGGTTTCTCTGTCTAGTGGAAAGAATACCCAAAAATAAAATACAGGAAGAAGAGTCTCGCTGAGGTATAAAAGACAGGCATCTACTGTTCTCCAACCAGGAGATCAACTGTGAAAGGAATGTGCTTACTATTGCGTCTTCTATTGGAACGAAGTAGATAAATAATATTACCGTTATAATGCCAGTTTAAAAACCATGCGCTCTCCTGCATTTGTTATTTCCTGTATGAAGAGATTAAAAGACCAGCAGATTAACTGTGATCTAATTTTGTAACTAGGGTAGTATCAATATGTCTGTATCAATGTTATGGTTTGTGCTGTGAGAGCTAGCCAATAGAGATAAGAGTATCCACGTGTGTGACCTTATGACATCAACATTCATTCATAGCATTATCCTCCTTCATCTCATCCGGCGGAGACTTTCTCGTGGTTGGAGTACAGTAGTGTATGAAGGCCCCAAAAGAAAACACCTGGTTCTTTAAGGGAAGAGGATGGTATTTTTTAAAACTTTTTTCCTATTTGGTGTAAAATATTAATTTTTTGTATGTAGAGAGCTCATACTTGTAGAAACTCAACCAAAAATAAATATTTTGAAAAAAATTATTTGGGGGCCCAGATTTGAAAAAAATATACCCAATGCAGGATTTTACTAAAATCAATATATGTAAACCATTTTAAAGGTACATTCATCCCTTTTTGCAATGTACTTACAAAAGCATGCTCTACAAACTGTCTGTAACAGAATTTTGATATTAGTCCCCAGGTTTGTAAAATAAACATTTAAAATTTAATAACACTTTTCTGAATTCCTTTCTTGCAAACAAATGGACGTAGTTTTAAAATGAAATCAATTAACAAAATTCTGTTACAGAGAAAAGTTTCCTAACAGTCTAAAGAATGTGTGTTCTAAATATCATGCATGTATCTTTAATAGTTCAGAAATTATATCCATTTTTGTCTGACAATGTAGCAAAAAAATGAAGTTACCATAAACCGATAAAAGGAAGCGAGTGATTTAAAAATCCATAGCGCAGGAAGTTTAAAAATGGCGTCTCAACATCTGATAAGGGCACAAATACCCACAAAATATTATACTATACATTCAACATATCACAGAACATTTTTAAAGATTTTTTTTTTTAATTTACTCATTTTTCAGCAAAAAATACCATCCTCTCCCCTTAAGTTGAACGTTGTCAGGAAGGCAGATCAGTCACTACCATTCAGAAGTTCAATGGAGATACAGTAATGATTGTTGTATAGTCAAAGACAGCTTAGACCTTCATAAGTGACACCAATAAGGCATCGCTCATAAGGCAATTAAGCCAGGAGAAAATGGAGTAGGGCAGCCAGTTCCTTTCCCCCTCCATTGCATAATCGCTGACTAGTAATATATTACATTAATCAAACTTCAGATGTATAAAATTATTGTTCTTCCTCTGACACACATCATATTACCTGATAATAGGTGTACAGTCTTAGAAAAAAGTTTTGTTGTACAGATACTTTATAGGTTTCAGAAAGAGGCAGTATGCATGATCAGAGGACGAGCAACCTGGTTCACAAGAGAAGGACTAGTTGAGGTAGTAAAATCAGTTTTGTTTCGTTGCATGTTTGATCATAAGCACTGGCTCCTTTCTGAAACTTATAAAGTGTCTGTGTGACAAAACATTTTTCTAAGACTGTACATATCAGGCAGGACCTCAATTAGAGGTGACAGTAATGGTGTGGACTGGAATTATGTTTGATGGAACAACTGATCTCTCTTGCACCAAGACTTCTTAAGTTCATGGACATAATGCAGATATAGTAGGCTCGCTCTATGCATCCCCAGTTAAAGACAGAGGATACCGCACGCTGAGCGGTGGCTTTTGAAATAAGACGGTTCCCCCAATCTTTTCTGTCCACTCGGGGATGGGGTAATCTCTGTTTCCGCTTTCTGAGGCAAACATAAATGTTGCGAATTCTTGCCTGAATGCTAACACTAAATGCAATCTTTCTTAATATGTTCAAACAATTCACAAGTGTTTTTGTTCGCTGTTTGAAAGTCTTCTGTAATTTTATCATTATTATTATTATTATTTTTTTTTTGTTTTGTTTTGCGGAGTATATTGTAAATTACTCACTTTTTACAACTCCAAGATAGCAATGATAGATGAACAGCAATGTTAAAACATAATTAACTTTATGAGTCACAATAATATTACCGTTCCCAACCCCATACCCATCAAGGGAGTTATGTTGCAGGAAATCAAATCAGCCAATATTAGTAAGAAACATGCAGTGATGGAGCTCGTAGCCTCATCTGGACATGAAGTGTTACGACTTCCCTCCTACCACTGTGTTCTAAATCCTTTGGAAATGTTAAACGTGATGTTTTCTTTAACGACGCTAGCAACTGCCGAGGTTATATCAGCGTCACCAGTGTGCCGGAATTTTATCCCGCAGAAGTTCTTTTACATGCCAGTAAATCTACTGACATGAGCCTGTCGCATTTAAGCACACAAAAATGCCATCGACCTAGTCCGGATCGAACCCGCAACCTCGGGCATAGAAGGCCAGCGCTGTACCAACTGCGCCAACCAGGTCGACCTTGAGAAATGATCTGGCATCAACTGAAGTCTTATGTTAGGAAAAACAATATTATCCCGACTTGAGTCCAGTGTGTTAACTTGCGTGATGGAGCTGCAACAATCGGTCCCCATAATTGGTCCTCCTGTGTTCAACATGCAGTTAAAACGGAAGGGAATTATATGAAGCACGACAGGGACAGTAACCAAGAGACATTTGTGATTCATTTAGGAGAGAGTGACGACGAATAGAGGTAAGAGAAGCAAAATGTTGTCATATTTTATTACATAACATTTCAGATTTCGCTGCGGATTTAGACATAAAACACAAATTGACAATATTCTTTCGGTGTTACTTTTTATTATTATTATTATTATTATTATTATTGATATTATTATTGATATAAATAAGAATTTAATATATTACTTTGAAGAAGTTGACCTACATTGGTTCTATAACGGATCTTTATACACACAGTAACTAAAATTAACCATTCATTAATTCGTGATTGATTGAATGAAAGTACAATTTGTTGTATAGAAATAAATATACAATTGTTTCATACCCACGTGGCGAAGTCAATGTAAAATGTGACAACTGCGCGCCTAGAAATTTCCACACGCGTCCCTTAATGACCGGGGTGTACCATGCGGCAAAGTTCTTCTAGCAACAAAAGAGACTGACTGGCAATCCTTTGAAAAATCCTACTATACAAAACTTCCTGATTACTGCATTTTCCTATATACAACGTCTATTAATGGAAGCCTCAGTTTCACTAAATACAGCATATGCTAAACTTTATGATGTTTAAAGTCCTTTGATCTCTAGAGAAAACGTGTTCATGAGATTCCATTATACTACAACCAACAGTGCTTCCATCTGCAGAAACAGTGGGTGAAGGAAAACAAATAAATTACTGAGTCAACACAATAATAATAATAATAATAATAATAATAATAATAATAATAATAATAATAACAATAATAATGACGCAAAATTGCCCTCGAATCACGTCATAAAAATTTCCGAAGAAACCTGGGAGGGGGGGGAGAAAGAAAGGAGATTGTCACGAAGATTTTTTTTTTATTTTATTGGGTTATTTTACGACGCTGTATCAACATCTAGGTTATTTAGCGTCTGAATGAAATGAAGGTGATATTGCCAGTGAAATGAGTCCGGGGTCCAGCACCAAAACTTACCCAGCATTTGCTCGTATTGGGTTGAGGGAAAACCCCGGAAAAAACCTTAACCAGGTAACTTGCCCCGACCGGGATTCGAACCCGGGCCACCTGGTTTCGCAGCCAGACGACCTGACTGTTACTCCACAGGTGTGGACTTGTCACGAAGATGACACACACATTCTCATTCAATGTTTTACGCATTTCACAATTCAATTATTGTATTATGTTGAGAAAGATACATTGTGTCCAAGTAATCTATCTGCAGTTGAAGTCTAGTACTGTACTTAGGATTCATTTTCGAGTGTCTGTCCTGAGAAAGACAGGCCGAAGAAAAAATGTGTTCATTTCCATCGCTACACTCTAGATTCTCTTAGTGATAACTGAAGTGTCAGCTGGAACAACGTTATAAGTTACATTTGGTAAAATTTACAGGAGCTGCAAAAATGTGTACACATACAACGTTGTTGTTATAGGGTAGCAAACTTTTGAATGGACAAATTTCACGTACTGCATTGCTGGACAGTTACAAGCCAAGGAGTATAGCAAGGTAACATGACATACAACATTATTACACGGAAATACGCCGAATGAAAATTTTGTAACTTACAGCGTTGTTCCAGTCGACGCTTCAATTATTTCAACGTGGAACAGAGTGGATTTCAGCATCATAGCATATTAGCACAGTCCAGTATATACAGTCACGAAGCTCAATACTTACTAAATACGCAAACATAGATAGTTGCTCACCACCAGGATCGCTACTATCGCCTCATCACAGACTCTTTCCCTAGCAGACGATAAAATGTATTGTACTTTGGATATTGTGTTCTTTTGAAAAAATAACACCTTCCTTCCACTATTGAAATGTGAAATACATAAGGTTTATATATTATTTTCATAAAATATATATTATATTCTATAAACTCACCTTCCTGGATCTTTCGGAAGAAGGACAACTCTAACCTATTTTTCTTACAATTTATAGTACTACAAACGTCTTCTTGTCCCATATTATTATTCAAATTATTGTATTTTAGCCATTTACAGTTATTACAACCGATAACGAACATTTCACAGTTTACATAGCTTTTCACAAAAATGCGAAATACGGCACAGTCAATGCCTTTTCGATCTAGACCGGACCGTAATGTTTGTTCGGGTTTTCTATTTCAGTGTATGGAGCTCAGTGAAGTATTATATTATAACTTTATTGCATATCATTTATTATTTAGTGTAATGTGCCCATAAGTTCTGTTTACTTCTTGTTGCATAATATGTTGCAGAAATAATTACAAAACTGTGTTATTTTAATGTGAAGAGAATTTTACATGTTAACATAATCTGTTGGCATCAACATTTTAATTTTAGAATGGAAGCTATTTTGAGATTTAATAAAAATAATTCATATTGTGATTTCAATTTAGCACATCTACCTTCCTTAATTTTAGACAAAACATTTACCATACCACTCCTATGAAATTAGTGTACGTACAATTGTGTTACTTAATCTCTTAAGTAGTAGATAAATACAGTAATTCAGCACTCAATTGTAGTATTAAAATACAGACAAATTGAATGTCCTGGGTATCATACATGACATTATGCTTAATTATAATGTATGATTGCAAATTTAGGAATATAAGTTAAATATAGTAAACATAACCTATAATTTTCATATGAATGGCAAAGCATTGGAGATCACTAAATTTAGACAGAAAGGGGCAACTGGTACAGTAAACATAACCTATAATTTCAACATATCTAAATTTAATATCCGTCTGGTGAAATTGAAAATTATTGAATTGTGCATAAATGAATGTACAAGAATTTCGGAATATTTAATCGAAATAAAGGCAGGTATTACACATACTAACAATGTAATTTTCACACCATAAATAATATTACACCTTAACTCGCAAGTGAATTAAGTGTCTCATAATCACTGTTTTAAATTTTATTAATGGAATTACACTACATTTTAGAGAAACATATGTTACTGTTTATGCATTCCAACTAATTCATATGGTTGAAACGCCGCCCTTCGTCATCAGGTTAAACGAGTTACATGGTCTGCCTTATGGCCTGTATTAGATCACGATGGCTGTGGCACAGTCTATTGTTCCTAGTACTCACAGCGCTCCAAGCGGCTAGCAACTATCGCAAGAATTGTAAAAAATAATCCCAAGCTTCGTGACTGTATATAATAGACTGTGATATTACTAATAATTAAATGTAATTTATAATGTAATAGTATTATCTCACCCATGGAGATTGTTGCCATTTGCAGTGTTCCACTTCAGCCAGATGTCGGGATTTTTCCGCAAAGTACCATCCCCTGAGCATGGCACGTCACACAAGACGCGATCAAACTTCAACATACTTGCAGTACCTTCTGAAATCACAGTTACAACCATGAACAACGAATTTTTTACTACACAAGATTTTATATATTTGTCTTAAGTATATGGTTCATATGCGGAGACAAAGGGGAAGGCAGAAAATAGGAAAGAGAGAAGAATGCTGGGTTTGCAGTGAAACACCTGCCCTTGCGCAGAACACTATGAATGAATAGCATATTTTGTACATAACACTATATCTTAGCCTGCAATAAATTTGACGTTCTAATAGAACTTCCAAGTGAAATCAATGTTAACATTTTAACATGTTACGTGCTGTCTCTTCTCACTTTATAGATCTCTCGGATATGGAACAACAAGTTTTGATGGTGAAATCATTGCAATAAGTGAAAGTCTCAGGAATCTTCTATGCCACATCAATAAATTTAAAAATGCAGTTATATTGTCAGACTCCAAAGCAGCTAGCTATTCTATCAATAGTCTCTAAACACACACCTTCATCTCAAACAGCAGAAATAACTAAAATACTCTCTCAATTAATATCACTCAATAAAAGAATTGTATTCCAATGGATACCATCCCATTGTGGAATCCTGGGAAACGAGAATGCGGATGCTTTAGCAAAGAAGGGCAGCACTGCTACTTACAGACCTGTTACTAAATCTACGTATTACTCTGTGAAAAGATTTATTAAATCTACATACTTAGACTTCAACAAACAAAATTTGATAACACAATCGCAAGGGAAAAAATGGAACTCTCTGCATCAAAATCCACAGTTAATTCCCGATTTACCACGAAAATCGTCTGTAGCTGCATTTAGATTGGCAACAGGCCATGATTGTTTGGCCAAACACCTGCACAGAATTGGAATATATCAGTCCCCTAACTGTCCATTGTGCAACTCAAACCAAGAAATGGATTCGGAAACCTCAAAATCTGTGCTTCAGTGGCTGACCATGATAATATCTTTGAAAAATATTGGAGTGCAAGAGGTCAAATGACTTTATTGTCAAACACCTGGCATCAGAAAACAACAACAACATTTTAAGCTTGATTTGGTTCACAGAAAGGAGGAAGAAACCTTGTTAACAGAAACAATGATCATTTTCCAATATGACTATGCTCTCACGTGACATGTGAGTTGACTCTGTGCACTCAATGCAATTCGTCAACTGAATGACCACTATCTTACATGACTTCATTAACAGTTCCCTATGCTGGTAAGATTTTTCATTGCTTTTCCTCTATGTGAGTTAGTGACAATTATTCATATCAAATTATGGAAGAGTTTATCGTGAATTCAAAGACAAAAAAGAGGACCACACAATGCTCCTCTGTCTGCTTCACCTACATCACGAATGACAAAATTAATATGCAATGTTGTATATTCAGATGCAGTGATGTGCAGTCCACTCAAGCACGGCTTGGGCAGCACTGATTTATTTATTGTTATTTATTTACTGATTTATTTAAATTTAAATATACAGAATAAAGAATATAATTACAAACAAGAGAAATAGAAATAAAATAATACAATCAATATAAAAAAGGGGATACAGTAGTATTAACAAAATTTGAGACCGAATGACCGAATGTGTTTGGTCGCAGTTCAGATATAATATAAAATAAAATAAAATAGGAAATAAGATTAAAATTACAGTTACAGAAATTATATAATACAATATTAATATAAGAGAAATATATAGAAAATAATAAAAAAAATAAATAAATAAAATAAAATAAAATAGGAACTAAAATTTAAATTACAGCGGCAATGGAATTATATAATATAGTATTAACACTAGAGAAGAATAATATCGCACGTGAAAAGTAGGACAATTTATTTATATATATATATATATATATATATATATAAACAGTATATATTTCAACGAAAGTCATGGCATTTTCGGGAGAGAACCCAATTCCAAGTAAGATCATGATACATAATACTTTAATTGAACGTGTTAATTCCTTTAACTATTTAGGTTATAACCTCTCTTACATCACTGATGAAGATATGTCAAACAAAATATCTAAATTTATAAAAATGACTGGCGTAATTAACACCGTCTTCAAATCATCCCATGTTCAGAAGCATACAAGGCTAAAGGTATATAAAACACTAGCTCGACCAGTCCTCACCTATGGTAGCGAGGCATGGACAATCAGAAAAGCTGATGAGCAAAGGCTGGCGACAGCTGAAATGAGGTTCATGCGATGAACAGCGGGATGCTCTTTGCTGGAACACCGTAAAAATGTGGACATATTGCAGGAACTAAAAATGGATCCTATAGTTAATTTTGTTCAACAATATCGACTTCAGTGGAAAAAACATGTCGAAAGGATGGATCGCACTAGATGGCCTAAACAGATTCTTACTTATGTACCAAGAGGAAAGAGGAAATTGGGAAGACCACGCAAGCGCTGGCATGAGACCGTAACAGATCCTGCAGGGTCTAATACGTGAGGGATATGATGATATTTCAAAATTAGAGAATACAAATATAATATAGGCTGATTAATTCATACACATAGGCTATACATGTATTTAATCAAATTGAAGATATTAACATGTTTCTAATTTTCTTGTTATATGTTAGTGGGTTACATGTTAGAAGTTCTGGTTGTAATTTAGCTAAAGAATTGTACAACCGAGGGCCAAAATTAATGCTATGCTTTAGACCAGCAGATGTGAGACATTTAGGTTCTACTAATGTTGAATTAATATTTCGTCTTGTGTCATAGTGTGTCTGTAATACAAACTTATTACGATTTTTATGATAAAATTTTAACAGCGTATACTTATAAATTTGTTCAATGTGATTGATTATAAGAATCACGACAAATCAATTATTAAACTTTCTATTTATTTAATCACAAAGTCTCGAAACGTTTCTAAATACGTTTTAATTGTAAGTCGCGTGATGGGGCATATACAATGCACATACTGCGGTCCTGAACTGGCAGCAGAGTGCCAGCAGTGCTGAATGTAGGTTAGCATGGACGTTGCCATGACAACCCACGTCATCATAACTTCTAACCAATGAGGGACGCCTCTTGAGACTGTAGTAGATGCATATTATACCCCAAGCAGCCGGTAGCCTGCCTGGGCCGGCTGTGTGCGTGAAGTCGAATGAGTGTAAAACATACCGTTTCTCTCACATTTGTTTGTACCCGTACTTTGTAATTACATTGCGTACATGTACAGAGTGATTTATATAGAACTGATACATTTCTTTCTTTCTTTATTTCAAGACGAATGATGCTAGCCACAATTTGCTATGTCTCAAATGTAGAGTATCTTTGGGAGATTACTAACCTCTATAGAAAATGTTGAAAATGCTTTATTCATTCGGCTGGAAATTCACTTAATGACCAGTTTTTAACGTCAAATTAAGCAGGAGTTTTGATTCCCTGTCACGAGATGCGCAGATGTTTATTCTTTACTCCTTATTGTTGGCAGCTGTTTTCGACATTTTGTTTTGTTTTTTGCAGTACGCATTAAATCAACGACTCTTCCTTGTGAAGCAATACTGGATTACGAATTCAATTACAGCTACTCAAAGGGCAAGCCAGAGAGAATTTGGTGTTCGTAATGCCCCCTCCCTCCAAAGAAATATAATACTGGGACTGGTAAACGAATTGGAAACGAGTGGATCTCTAAAAGAATAATAATGATGATAATAAATACACAGAATAAAGAATAAACATCTGAGTTGGACTTGGTGGAATTATCTGAGAAAAGAGACAGGCCCTAAAATGAATCCTATTTTCAACATATTATCCCTAGGTACAATAACAGCGAATTATTTCCGTGCAACCCACCATGTAGCAGAGAATCTCTCTCAACAATTTGAAGTATTTTAATTAATTGATTTGCAGTCGTAAGTTCAAATAAGTTTCTAGACGGCAGTGGTTCCAACCAGTTTGGAAATGCGTTCATACAGCTCAAAACACGGATGGTTTGAAATTGGTTTTGAAACCGATCATGCACATTAGGTGGAGTTGGGACAGTTCTCAAACCATCACAAACTTGCTGTGCGAACAAACCTATTGATAATTGAAGTGGAATGCAACTGTTTTAATAAAAATGAAACTGAATCAAAAAGCCTTCTTGACTAGTAATCGTCCATAGTAATCGTATAGTTGGCACAACTGGTAACAAGACAACAGCTCATCTTAACACACTACTGCCATCTGGTGGAATATTTGTAATGATGAGATGGTGCAATAATACATTTCTAGGACAGTTTAGTACATATTTTACTAAGTCAATTACGGTAATATTTCATTGTATTAGAGTAGCTACTTTATTTCTTCTAATCGTGTAACAGTCAATTAAATCTCACTCGAGTTCTGATTTTCTCTACTAAATCAGAACCTCTATACTAAAAGCCAGGTTATAAACCGACTAAACGGGAAGCAACGTTCTGTTGGTCTCTATCTGAGCTCTATTGCCACATAGTGGCGCGAGATTCAAAGCGTGTTCAGCGTTTGTCACCGATATGTTTAAAATAACTACTGTCTATAGTTCTCGATAACTATCAACAATATTAGTAATTAAAATTACTGTTTTTAAGAAAGCATGAGCTAATGATGCTGGCACGAAATGCGACTCGTAATACTGCAAATGAACTGGCTACACTGTCTCCGTGATTCCGTTGCCAGATTTTCGTTAGCAGACGACATTTTCACGCGAGTTCCAATGAAAAGCTCCGTTCTCGTTCTCCCCTCCATCCCCCACACTCAACGTGTCATCACTGCACAGGCTACCCCTCTAACCCGCACTTTCCTCTCGCCCATCCAGCTACTTCCTGTTTCGTCGGTTCATAACCTGGCTTTTAGTATAGTGAGACTACTCTAAACAAATTTCCAACATTAACGTTCATGATCTAAATCTTTCATTTTGAATTTCCTAGAGTAAAAACTGTATCCACTCAAACCCACCATGGCAAATAAAAAAATCGCTACTGCTGAAGAAAACTGAAGGGAATTGTAATGAGTTTTTTCTAACATCGACGAAAATAAACGACTAATGTAACTACTTTTTGTTAAAAGCAATGTTACAACGTCAACCAACAGTGAAATGAAGTATGCACGATTTGCAGGAAAGCAAACAAGTCACCTAAATCTTTCTTCTAAAAGACTGCAGTTTTTGTTTTGGTAGAAACCGGATTAATTAAAATGTGTCTCAGTGAAACGCACAGTAGAGTTCGTATAGGTCAGTTTCTGTCAGATGCGTTTCCAATTCACTGAGGGCTAAAGCAAGGAGATGCACTATCACCTTTACTTTTTAACTTTGCTCTAGAGTATGCCATTAGGAAAGTCCAGGGTAACAGAGAGGGTTTGGAATTGAACGGGTTACATCAGCTGCTTGTCTATGCGGATGACGTGAATATGTTAGGAGAAAATCCACAAACGATTAGGGAAAACACGGGAATTTTACTGGAAGCAAGTAAAGGGACAGGTTTGGAAGTAAATCCCGAAAAGACAAAGTATATGATTATGTCTCGTGACCTGAATATTGTACGAAATGGAAATATAAAAATTGGAAATTTATCTTTTGAAGAGCTGGAGAAGTTCAAATATCTTGGAGCAACAGTAACAAATACAAATGGCACTCGGGAGGAAATTAAACACAGAATAAATATAGGAAATGCCTGTTATTATTCGGTTGAGAAGCTTTTATCATACAGTATGCTCTCAAAAAATCTGAAAGTTAGAATTTATAAAATAGTTATATTATCGGTTGTTCTTTATGGTTGTGAAACTTGGACTCTCACTTTGAGAGAGGAACATAGGTTAAGGGTGTTTGAGAATAAGGTGCTTAGGAAAATATTTGGGGCTAAGAGGAATGAAGTTACAGGAGAATGGAGAAAGTTACACAACACAGAACTGCACGCATTGTATTCTTCGCCTGACATAATTAGGAACATTAAATCCAGACGTTTGAGATGGGCAGAGCATGTAGCACGTATGGGCGAATCCAGAAATGCATATAGAGTTTTAGTTGGGAGGCCGGCGGGAAAAAGACCTTTGGGGAGGCCGAGACGTAGATGGGAATATAATATTAAAATGGATTTGAGGGAGGTGGGATATGATAGAGACTGGATTAATCTTGCTCAGGATAGGGACCAATGGCGGGCTTATGTGCGGGCGGCAATGAACCTTTGGTTCCTTAAAAGCCAGTAAGTAAGTAAGTAAGAAAGAAACCGGATTCTATTGTAAACACTTCACAAATGATAATGATACTTCTTAATCTGAAAGTGAACATACTATAATATCATACCTTCGTCAGTAACAGTAAAGTTCGGCATCACAGCAGAGTCGTGGTTCGTAATCACAATGCACGGTGAATTGAGCCGCTTGGCTTGATGGACCAACATGTAACAACGACTGTTGTCCACATCATTTGCTATTACAAAGCCAGCTATAAAAAAAAAAAAAAAAAAAAAAAAACATACAAAACAGTTACACAAAGAAAAATACAGTCACAATAATTTTACTGAATTATCAGATTAACAATAACAAGGAACAGAAATGTGCTGACTATTGGATTGATAGACACAAACAATTAGGAAAAATATGGGAATTTTACTTGAAGCAAGTAAAGAAATAGGTTTGGAAGTAAATCCTGAAAAGACAAAGTATATGATTATGTCTCGTGACGGGAATATTGTACGAAATGGAAATATAAAAATTGGAAATTTATCTTTTGAAGAGATGGAGAAGTTCAAATACCTGGGATCAACAGTAACAAATATAAATGATACTCGGGAGGAAATTAAACACAGAATAAATATGGGAAATGCCTGTTATTATTCAGTTGAGAAGCTTTTATCGTCCAGTCTGCTGTCGAAACAGTTATATTACCGGTTGTTCTGTATGGTTGTGAAACTTGGACTCTCACTTTGAGAGAGGAACAGAGATTAAGAGTATTTGAGAAGGTGCTTAGGAAGATATTTGGGGCTAAGAGGGATGAAGTTACAGGAGAATGAAGAAAGTTACACAACACAGAACTGCACGCATTGTATTCTTCACCTGACATAATTAGGAACATTAAATCCAGATGTTTGAGATGGGCAGGGAATGTAGCACGTATGGGCGAATCCAGAAATACATATAGAGTGTTAGTTGGGAGGCCGGAGGGAAAAAGACCTTTAAGGAGGCCGAGACGTAGATGGGAAGATAATATTAAAATGGATTTGAGGGAGGTGGGATATGATGATAGAGAATGGACTAATCTTGCTCAGGATAGGGACCAATGGCGGGCTTATGTGAGAGCTGCAATGAACCTTCGGGTTCCTTAAAAGCCAGTAAGTAAGTCTGATGTATTACTCTGTAGTATATGTACTGTATTATTATATAAATAAATAGAACAAATTTCTCATTTTAATTATCTTGGGTGTGATGTATCATATAACAGGAAGAATGATCTTGTAAAATAAACTGTATAAATTTCAACATATGTGTAGTACAATACACAGAACTCTGAGAAACAAAACAAGAATTGACACACAAGCTCAAGTTTTATAAAGTGATGGCTGTCCAATGCTAATGTATGCTTCAGAGAATTGGGCACTGAATAGATCTGACAGAAGAAAAATTGAAACAAATGAAATGGAGTTTTTAGGAAGAGCTGCTGGTCTTACTTTGCTTGATCAAGTAAAGAATAATGGAAACAGAAACAGGCTGAATGAATCAGTGAGAGCTAAAAGGAACTACGTGACATTTTTTTGGTAAAATGAGTTATACATTGTTTCTTATATTTTAAAGATAGCCCTATCCATTGGTAATGAAAGGAACTACCTTCAACAACTGTGTGGGGGAGTAGATTACAACCTATTGTTTAGAACTGGTGAAGAAAGAAACTGACTGCTGCACTTAGTTGTGTTCAATTCCAAAAGCTGCATCACCTGACTTGACACCGGCATCATTTACGTGACATAAATGAATATGCATCTGCATGGAGTAAACCTTTGTACTCTTTCAAAATTTAATTTATTAGTTTTCCAAGATTTGTTTGGAATTATTTAGAAAAACAATAGCTTGTAATGGATTCTGAAGAAGCACAAGATCAGTCAAGACTTTGTAAGACTGAAACCGCTTAGAAATTTAAAGGAAACCTTTCATAAACCTTCACTTTATACTACAGAAAAGGATCTCAGGGTGTTTTCTTGGTTGCAATAGGAATTTTGGCCTTACAAAAGTGCTGTAATTTTCTGTTTGCAAAAATAATAATAAAGTAATCTGACATGCCAATTTATTTATAGAAATAATATACATCTTGATTACACAACTTTTAACACTGTATCACTTCGGAATATTTATGATAAATCACACAAACTAGCCACATAAATGGACAAAACCATAAGGAACAACATAAAATTCGAAAAACAAACAACAATAAAAAAACAACATAGACATAGTAAATAAAATAAAAGACAAAGAAATTCCACACAGTACAACATTAGCAACTTTCGACATAATTAACCTATACACAAACGTACCCATAAAAGATACACTACAGATATTAGAACAAATGCTCAATAACAACACACACCACAAGAACAAAAATAAGAAATTAGTAAGGGTCAGAAAACTTATAACTTTAGAGGTTGGTGCATGAGTGACAAAACGTAAGAAAGTGACAAAGTGAAAAGAGTGATAGTGACAGAAAAGACGTAAGGCAAGGGAATAATGGTGAAAAAGGATAAGATACAAGTAATAACCAGAGAGTGATAATAAGTAAGTAGTGATACAAATATAATAAAGAAAGTAGGAATGGAAAGGTAATGAAACGGTAGAAACTACCTCGTCTGAAAATATACAGATTAGATTAATGGGAATAAGTTGTTAGTGAATGTTAGTGATTCAAGTGAATAAATAAGTTAACAACTATGGAAGAGTTCAACAAATATAAACAATGTTCGGACCAATTAATAAGAGATTGAGAGATGTCATTGTTTAGTTTAATGAGATTAGTAAGAATAAGTTAGATAACTAGGAAAGGGAAGGGCAAATATAAGAAGAAGGGAGGGAAACAGAGGTGAGGGACGTGATAGAAAAGTGATCAGGGTCATTTATATGTAATAGCCGGAGGTTTAGAAAAAGCGTAAGCAGAAAATCATGTATCCAAGGGAGTGATGGCACTGTATGCAGAAATGTGAAGAGCCATCACGACCGATGTAAACTGGTGGAATAAATATATCATATCATAAAAAATCAAAGAAATCATCCACACCACAAACATCATCACAAAACAAAACTACTTCACATACAATAACAAATATTACACACAAACCTAAGGCCTACCCATGGGATCACCCATTTCCAGCATACTAGCAGAAATATTCTTACACTACATAGAACAGACATACATACTAAACAAAGTCAACAACAAACACGCAGACAACATCATATATTGGCACAGATACGTAGATGACATACTAATACTATACAAAGGAAACAAAAGACGGATCCAAAACCTGCATCAACACATAAACAAAATACACCCAAAGCTACACTACACATTAGAAATTGAAAACAAATCCATAAATTTTCTAGACATCACAATAACAAAAGTAGACAACAAACACACATTCAAAGTATACAGAAAACCCACAACAACAACACACATACACAACACATCCAACCACCCCACACAACACAAACAAGCTGCATTCTGAACAATGGTACACAGACTACTCAACATACCAATGAACCAACAGGATTACAACGAAGAACTAAACACAATCAAATACATAGCACAAGAAAACGGATACAACCCCAACATAATAGACAACATAATACGTAAGACAAAACAAAACCACAAAAAACAGAAGAATACAACACAAACACAAGAACACAAAAAATACATCACACTAACATACGAAAACAAAATTGCAACCTCATTCAAGAAATTGAACTACAACATCGCATACAGAACAAATCACACTCTACAAAAACATCTCAACACACAAACAAATACAACCACACAGGCGTATACAAACTCAAATGTAACACCTGCAACAACTTCTACATAGGACAGACAGGCAGATCATTTCAAACACGTTACAAAGAACACATCACAGCCATAACAAAATTACAAAACACCTCCACATATGCAGAACACATCACAAATGCCAACCACACCTACAGAGACATCAACACAGACATGGAAATACTGCACATCCAACCAAAAAGCCAGAAACTCAACACACTAGAACAAATTGAAATATACAGACACACGAAAACACACCCCCAACGACATTCTCAACACACAACTCAATTTCAAAACCATACACTCTTTGACTCTACACTACGAACGCACCCTCACAGGAAACAAGAGGCGCCAAGACCAACAACGACCAGTTCCGAAGATGACCAAAAATAGGTCGAAACATGAATAATTTCAAGGGAAAAATTGTTCCGGGACCTTTGGTTAAACATACCAACGCTCTCCCAACTGAGCTACCCGAGAACTCTACCCAACACCGATCCAATTTTTCCCTCTATATCCACAGGCCCCAAAGTGGGTTGACAACATTGAGTGCACAATGATCTGTGAATTCCCTCGAAATTATTCAAATTAACTTTACAGGGAGTTATACCTGAAAGCTTGATTTGCAGGTCGAAACATGTTAACAAGGTACGTGAATAATATTTAACACAAGAAAGTTCCTATCGTAAATATTCCGAAGAAATAATATGTTTTACATTTCACAATAAATCCAATCTAATATTACGGAAGTAATGTTAACAGAACTAATAAAGTTACAAAATAATATGTCAAAATTTTATCAATAATGCAGAATTGTACTTCATATAAAACACAAAACAGAAAAGTAAGCTGTTATTTATATACTGTGAGGACTGTCTGACAACACAGAAAGAACGAGCACATGTGCATAGTTGTGAGTGTTGCAAGTACACAAAATATGAACAATGCTGTAATTAAGGTTATGATGGAGTGGGGAAGTGACACCATCACAATGTTGCCAGATTAGTGCAACACTTGCCTTACTGGAATATGGGGGAATGCATTTTCATGTATTCTGCGGTCAAAAACACAGCATTATAAAAAGAATAAGCATCTATTCGAAATAGAACACAACTTTGATTATTTCAGGTGCACAAATTGTCAACAATGTCTAATTAGGAATATGAAAAAGTGAGAAGGCCAGAGGTTTGCTGCCAGTACAGTAGTGCAGATTTAAAACAAATGCAGTTTTTATATTGATTTACATTATAAAAATCATGGTTTAAATCATTGCATCCTGCAGATAATTAACGGAGAAGAACTACCTTCTATGGAATACCCAAATTGATAATTAGGGAGCAGATTTTTATGTGCTAAAAAATGTAAATATATTTATTTTTTATGTGATAAAAAGTACGAAAATATTTGCTAAAAATTAAAAAATATTTTCTTTTAAATATGACAAAAATACCTTAGCTTGGAAAAAAAAAATGTTACTAGGTACTCAACAACCACACTTGAGTGCTAGTAGTTGGCCGAGAATTGCAGTGAACAACAAAGGTCATCTCCAAATTCTCCATCACAAATGCATGCCGATTATCTTTGAACAACAATTTATGTGAAAACGATCATTCCGCATCACAGGACGTCAGACGTGCATATTTAAAGAGAGGAATGTCACAACACAAACACCGTCAATTTCACCTACAGGCACACCCTCCAATACTTGAGCAACTTTACACATTTTTTTATATCCACTGTTTTTCCAAACACATTCTGAAATTTGTCCCTTAGTAATTGTGCTTCTGAACCTGGTAGCAAGTCTAGTTTAATTTTCATGGCACGCACCTCCCTGTTTCAGACAACAAGTTTTTGGATGTTTCGAGTTTTTTTATGGTGTCACACGAAAACCTTAGATTTGCTAATAGGAAAGCCAAATCGTTTTTTAAATAACCATCTTTCAGTATATCTTGAAGGATATCAATTGACAAAGCCCGATAACAGGGAATCACAACAAGATGTATTGCATTACTTGATGGGCATGAGCGAGAGGCGAGAGATTTGTTTAAATTAAATAATGTTTATAGTTTATACAGGAGATCTTATCTATTGTGTTTGACAAACAAAGCGTGGAATGAAATCATCTTCAGCAACAATAAACATTCCTAATTATGTGTTGCAAGATCTCTCCTCCTTGTCCATGTTAATTTATTCTCTAATAATAACACTGATATGCTGCCTAGCAGTTCTCAGAACTTGAGGCGATACTATTACGAAAATGGATCACGGATACACCACACAGCGCTTAGAAACACGAAGCAACCAAGAATTCTTAAAAAGATAACGTACTTCTGAGTGATGTAATTGATTTAGTTTTAAAATATTATTGTAAAAAATTATTCAAGTAAAAAATCTCCAAGATTTATGTATTTATAATACATTTCCTGAAAATATGTATTTACATAATTTTTTTGTGAAAATGTCTGTTTTTATGTGAAATAAAATTCGGGTTTTAAACTTGAAACTTCATGTTCGGAATGTTTAACTTTGTTAATTGTATATATTATTTTAATGTACCGAAGTACATATGATATTTCCATGCAGATATTCTGCGTCATCATACGATGAAAGAGTAATGGAACGGAGAAAAATTCTCTCCGGCGCCAGGATTTGAACCCGGGTTTTCAGCTCTACGTGCTGATGCTTTATCCACTAAGCCACACCGGATACAACTTCGACGCCGGTTAGAATTGTCTCAGATTAAGCTCCTACTCTTGGGTTCCCTCTAGTGGTCGCCCTCTGCACTACGTCATAGATGTCTCTGAACGCAGGACCGAAGTCCACACATGTGCTGAGGTGCACTCGATATGAGTGACTAGTTGGCCGGGATCCGACGGAATAAGCGCCGTCTTAAATCACGAAGTAGTGCAGAGGGCGGCCACTAGAGGGAACCCAAGAGTAGGAGCTTAATCTGAGACGATTCTAACCGGCGTCGGAGTTGTATCCGGTGTGGCTTAGTGGATAAAGCATCAGCACGTAGAGCTGAAAACCCGGGTTCAAATCCCGGCGCCGGAGAGAATTTTTCTCCGTTCCATTACTCTTTCATCGTTTGTTAATTGTGTTTTATCACACGCAAAAAGAATATTTAATTACATAAGAATCTGCTCCTTATTGATAAAGCCTAAAACGAGGATATGACGAGGAAAGTCAAGTGTTGTGGAATATGATGTTGATCAGATAAAAGGTAGAGCTATCACTGACCAGTGCTAAAACAACACAAGAAATGAAGGAACACAGCAGCTATGAAGGATAAAGGTTGGTTCTGGAAGATGCAAAGAATCATTTAGCTTTGCACTTGGCAATTATAAGTCATTATATATCCATACTCACACGGCAATGTGCCGTCTTCTCCATGAAGCAGCTCAATAAGCTGCGCTGTTTTGGACCCGGGTGCTGCACACATGTCTAAGATCTGCAACAAACAACAGATGCAATAAAACCCTGTTTCAAAGTTTCGGTTTTTTTAAAGAAATAATCTGTTAAGTCCAGCCAAATTACCAGAAGAATAATGTTGTTGTTTTCTAATGCCAGGCGCTTGACAATAAAGTCATTTGACCTCTTGCACTCCAATATTTTTCAAAGATATTATCATGACCAACGATTAGGGAAAACACGGAAATTTTACTTGAAGCAAGTAGAGCGATCGGTTTGGAAGTAAATCCCGAAAAGACCAAGTATATGATTATGTCTTGTGACCAGAATATTGTACGAAATGGAAATATAAAAATTGGAGATTTATCCTTCGAAGAGGTGGAAAAATTCAAATATCTTGGAGCAACAGTAACAAATATAAATGACACTCGGGAGGAAATTAAACGCAGGATAAATATGGGAAATGCGTGTTATTATTCGGTTGAGAAGCTTTTATCATCTAGTCTGCTGTCCAAAAATCTGAAAGTTAGAATTTATAAAACAGTTATATTACCGGTTCTTCTGTATGGTTGTGAAACTTGGACTCTCACTCTGAGAGAGGAACATAGGTTCAGGGTGTTTGAGAATAAGGTGCTAAGGAAAATATTTGGGGCTAAGCGGGATGAAGTTACAGGAGAATGGAGAAAGTTACACAACACAGAACTGCACGCATTGTATTCTTCACCTGACATAATTAGGAACATTAAATCCAGACGTTTGAGATGGGCAGGGCATGTAGCACGTATGGGCGAATCCAGAAATGCATATAGTGTGTTAGTTGGGAGACCGGAGGGAAAAAGACCTTTAGGGAGGCCGAGACGTAGATGGGAGGATAATATTAAAATGGATTTGAGGGAGGTGGGGTATGATGATAGAGACTGGATTAATCTTGCACAGGATAGGGACCGCTGGCGGGCTTATGTGAGGGCGGCAATGAACCTTCGGGTTCCTTAAAAGCCATTTGTAAGTAAGTAAGTATTATCATGACCAGCCACTGAAGCACAGATTTTGAGGTGTTCCGAATCCATTTCTTGGTTTGAGTTGCACAATGGGCAGTTAGGGGACTGATATATTCCAATTCTATGCAGGTGTTTGGCCAAACAATCATGGCCTGTTGCCAATCTAAATGCAGCTACAGACGATTTTCGTGGTAAATCGGGAATTAACTGTGGATTTTGATGCAGAGAGTTCCATTTTTTCCCTTGAGATTGTGTTATCAAATTTTGTTTGTTGAAGTCTAAGTATGTAGATTTAATAAATCTTTTCACAGAGTAATACGTAGATTTAGTAACAGGTCTGTAAGTAGCAGTGCTGCCCTTCTTTGCTAAAGCATCCGCATTCTCGTTTCCCAGGATTCCACAATGGGATGGTATCCATTGGAATACAATTCTTTTATTGAGTGATATTAATTGAGAGAGCATTTTAGTTATTTCTGCTGTTTGAGATGAAGGTGTGTTTAGAGACTATTGATAGAATAGCTGCTTTGGAGTCTGACAATATAACTGCATTCTTAAATTTATTGATGTGGCACAGAAGTTTTCTGAGACTTTCACTTATTGCAATGATTTCTCCATCAAAACTTGTTGTTCCATACCCAAGAGATCTATAAAGTGAGAAGAGACAGCACGTAACACCTGCGCCGGCTCCTTGTTCTCTGGAGATCAAGGATCCGTCAGTATATAAATGAAGCCAGTTTTGTGGAGGGTACCTAATATTAATTGTTTCTAAAGACTATTGTTTCATTATTTCAGTGTTTACTTCTGATTTCAGTATTTCTTCTGTTACATTTAGATTATATTCTATATTTAAAAGAGTTAAAGGGTTTGGTTTAATTTGTAAGTTTTCTTTTAAATTCGAGATATTGATTTTTCTGTTTTAATTCTTGAACAATGGAAATGAAACTTTTTTGAGTTTTCAATCTACAGAGAGGACTGTATGAATACCAATTGTTTCCTGGTAATCTGATAAGTTCTTCATATTGAATCAGTGCTTTTTCTTCTATTATCATTTTGATGCTGTTAATATTAGTGAGGAATCTCATAGAATCTACTGGAGTTGTTTTGATTCCACCAGTAATGAGTCTGAGAGCTTGGTTTTGAACATATTCTATTTCGTTTATGAAAGGTGAAGTAATTAATGTTTCTCCGCAGTATGTCAGCACTGGCTGTATAAACATTTTGCATGTAGTGTTCAAAGTATTCTTAGAGCATCCCCATATAATGTAACTGAGCGAGTTGGATCAGGTGGTGGCATTTGGGACTTGCATCCTGGAGATCCCAGGTTCAAACCTCGTGGCTGGCTAATCTGACTGGGGTTTTTCATGGTTTCCCTCTGTCACAAAAGCAAATGCCGGATTGGAAATTTACATACTATGATTCATCAGTATTTGGGAACCTTGCAGTATACTTTTTAGCAAACAGAAGGGTAAGGCTGTTCTTATGCAGAAAAATTTGGTTCCCGTCTATACTTCTCCTCCCCTCTTCCTCCTCCTCACTCTTACTGACAAGTAGCTCAACTATCAGTGACAAAGTTAGGTAGGATTTTATTTGAAGATAGATTAGCAACAAGTAGGTCCACTGTTAGAGATAAGGTTAGGTAGAATTTGATAAGAATATAGATTAGTGACAAATATTTCGAGCAAAAATGAATAACTGATGTACTGTGCCCTTAAACTCCCATTTTTTCTTCAATATCTGTCCAATACAAAAAATTTGATCAATATTCGATCTATTACACCTAAAACCACACCGATGACCCCCAATAATTTCATCTACATAAGGAGTTTATCTTCTCAAAAGAATATTGGACAAAATTTTATATGACATCAATAAAAGTGATATTTCTTAAAAGTTACTACAGGCCCCTCCTTAGACATAGGTACGAATATGGACTCCTTCCATTGTTCTCGTACAATTTCCTTTTCCAAAATAGCATGTATAATAACCTTATAAATTTCACTAGACAATGCACATTCATCCTCTTATATTAATTCTGCTGCAATTTGATCAACACATGGAGACGTACTTTTTCAGATTTTCTACTGCAATTTCGACTTCAGAAAGTGTGGGTTCAGGTATAAATGGATCGGCAGTTTGCATTTCAATTTCGTCTTGATCATTTCTATTTGGTCTATGTACATTTAGTAGTTGCCCAAAATAGTTTTTCCATCTGTTCAGGACTGAGTGAGAGCAGGGCGTCGGGAGCAGATGCAGACTCTAAAAGGGGAAGCTTAATATTCATCTGTCACTGAATCAACACTGCGCAGTATTCGGCGAGGAAGAAAGGGGATGAAGAGAAATCTTATGGCTCCCTGTGAGAGAGTAGAATCCGCTCTTGCTGCTCAGCCCTGAGTGAGAGTCTGCAAGCAAGTCACCATTCTCATCCTTGATCATGTTTACTCTACCATGATATCCTTTTTAAATTCCTTTATGCCTTTATACAAATCTCTAATGTTTTTATTCCTACTATTTGTTTCTACCTCATTCAGTTTTTCCTTGAATTTGACGAAACTTTACTTTAGTTAATTCAATACAACATATAAAAATCAATCAATCTTCTTAATGTATCCAGCTGTTTCCTACAACATAAAGTCCAATATAATTGACTGTAGTCTTTTCAGTTCTTGCTTTTCATGAGAAATGAGGGATATTTTGATCAGTGTTCATTATAGATGCCTGTTGCTAGTAGCCAGAGTTGGGGTGTAGTCAATATATACAGCAGGGCTGTGTCTTCTGCAACTGGTACTGATGATTTTAATTTACTTCTTTTGTGGTTTATGGATGGACAGTATAGAAGAATGTGTTCCGAATCTTCAAGATGATTATTACACCACAGACAAGTAGAAGTATCAGAAATGTGAAATCGGTGTAGGTACAATTGTGTCACAATGTGACCTGTTCTGGCTATTGCTAAAAATGTTTGAACATGTCTGGGCAAGTTTTTGTATATTTCCAGGTCATTTGGTTTCTTTTGAATGGACTGTAAAATTTTTCCTTTGTCAGAAGAGAGCCAATTGTTGATCCATAGGTTTACAAAGTGAGACTTTACTGAAGCAAAGGCACTGGATAGAGATATCATTTGAAGAGGTCTTGGTTGCAAATACGTTGCCTGTTTTGCAATATTATCGACTTTCTCGTTTCCAGGTATACCACAATAACTAGGTATCCATTGAAATGTTATTTCCTTTTGGAGTTCTTTTAGTTTACTTAGTTGTTTCTGAATTGGAATAATTCTATGTGCGTATAGGATTAGTACATATTTGATTATATTAAATATAGCCCCCTTGGAGTCAGTAAATATGCAAGTAGATTTTTTTCAGAAATTTGAGTAACACACTGAAGAGCAGCATCAATAGGTAGCAATTCAGTGTCAAGACTGGAGGAGGATGAACACGGTATGAAATAACTTTCTTGATATTTTGGAATATGTTGTTGTTTTCTAATGCCAGGCATTTGACAAAGTCATTTGACCTCTTGCACGCCAATATTTTTCAAAGATATTATCATGGCCAGCCACTGAAACACAGATTTTGAGGTGTTCCGAATCCATTTCTTGGTTTGAGTTGCACAATGGGCAGTTAGGGGACTGATATATTCCAATTCTATGCAGGTGTTTGGCCAAACAATCATGGCCTGTTGCCAATCTAAATGCAGCTACAGACGATTTTCGTGGTAAATCGGGAATTAACTGTGGATTTTGATGCAGAGAGTTCCATTTTTTCCTTTGAGATTGAGTTATCAAATTTTGTTTCTTGAAGTCTAAGTATGTAGATTTAATAAATCTTTTCACAGAGTAATACGTAGATTTAGTAACAGGTCTGTAAGTAGCAGTGCTGCCCTTCTTTGCTAAAGCAATATAATACCCTGCTCCTGATGTCTCATCATCAGGGTTGAGAGATCCATCTGTATAAATTTGAAGGTGATCCTTATATGTGCTGCAGAGTATTTCCTTGGCATCTAACTTAAGAATTAAAAATTAAAGAAATACATTCTATGTCTAAACAAATTCAAAATCTGTTTATTTAAACACATAATTCTTCAGTGGATACCTGCGCATTGTAATATAAATGGGATTGAGAAGGCTGATATGTTGGCGAAAAACGGCTCCCAAATTGAAAAGAATACAAGTCTAAATCTGTCCTATGAATCTGTCAAACGAATCATCAAAAGCAAGATCAACCACAATTATAATACAGTGAAACCTGTTCAAATCGGAACCTGAATAATCCAGAATCCTGTCTATTTCGGAACAATTTAAGGGTCCCGGCGAAATTTGTATGTATTATGTGTAATTTTTCCTGAATAAAACAGAAACTGCCCATCGCAGAAATGGAAACTGTCTGCTACTGTTCAAAACGGAAACAATATTTTGGACACACTATATTTTGTAACTATATTTTGAAACAGCGTGTAATTTCAAGGAATATACGAAATATGTAGGTCACCAAGATAAAAACAAGTTTTCTTTGCAAAATTCTAGAGGGTACGAGGGTGTGTTGGCCTGTAGGTAATAATTTTATTACCCTGTTGACTAGGCAGACGAGTCCCTTCAAAGATTTTCAATGCTTCACACCCGTATACTGTCGTAGCTAGACAGAGCAGAAGTGTAGTGATTTCCAGGTAAAAAAAAAAAGTTTCATAAAATGTGGCATTAACATTAAGTGATGAAGTAAAAGTTATCGAGATAAAGGAAAATTAGAAACAAAGTCTGTGTGAAATAATATTGAAGTACAGTTGTGGAAAACTCAGGTGTGACACTTTAAAAAATAAAGATCATAATGAGTGAGTGGCGTGCGGCCAATATTGGTGACACAAAAGGAACAGAAAGCAACTGTTTATGTGGAAATAAATGAACTGTTGTGGGAGTGGGTTCTTCATGACCTTTCAAAGAACAAGCCAATTTCTGGATCTATCCTGCAAAGCAAGCTATTGAACTAGGAACGAAATTAAATAAACCAGAATTCAAGGCTTCTAATAGATGGCTCCTAGTCCAATTAATTAATAATGTGCAGTGATATGCAGTACAGTATTAGAGTATAGTGTTGGATATTAAATAGAATGAGATTAGTAAACTTTAGTAATGTTTAATGACTAATGAGTGAGTTACGATAATATTTATACAGAAAATGAGATTTTAATCAAGATGATTCACCAACGTAATGAGCGACAGAAAGCTGATTTAACGTGATGAGTGTTAAATGGAATATTTTGTACTTCTTGCAGTTTGCGGCATGTCATTTTGTTTTTCATGTATATGAATGACAAAATATTCCATTTTAATGTCACACCTGAATAATACGGAAACCTGTCCACAACAGAAAAAAATTAGGACCATGTCACTTCCGTCTTGAAAAGGTTTCAATGTATTAAAATATTAGCAGAAAGTGAAAATGCCAAATGAAAAAATCTGTTGGAAAACATTAGTCTAATCCCTGAACTTCCTCGTAAATCTGCTATTGCTATGTTCTGGCTACTCACTGGCCATGATTGTTTAAGTCCACACCTGTGGAGTAATGGTTAGTGCGTCTGGTCGCTAAACCAGGTGGCCTGGGTTCGGTTCCCTGTCGGAACAAATTACCTGGTTGAGGTTTTTTTCTGGAGTTTTCCCTCAACCCAATAAGAGCAAATGCTGGGTAACTATTGGTGCTGGACCCCGGACTCATTTCACCGGCATTATCACCATCTCATTTAGACGCTAAATAACCTAAGATGTTGATAAAGTGTCATAAAATAACCTACTAAAAACAATATTTAAGCAAAAAAAAACGCACGCACACGCCCCCCCCCCCTTAAGAATGTATGGAGGATCATTTTTGGAATGATTTCCTGGAATTTGTATGCTATGTTCAGGAATTACCCATTTCCATGGAGGAATTTCGTTCAAAACTGGAGTTTTAGCAATGAGTGTGTCTGTGATATAGATTGGTATTTCTGCTTTGTTTATTTTGTAGAAATTGCACAGGGTATTACCTGACAGTTTGAAGAACATCTGAGATCTGGACGAGACTTGCAATTTTAAATGTATTTTTAGATCCTTCTTTAATACATAGTATCTGATATGTTGAATATTACATTCAATTTCTAGGACAACAGTTAATGCGGATTTTGGTACTCCTTGGCATAATCTTAAGGCTGAATTTTGAAGAAAAGATATTTTCTGTAGATGAGTTGCTGATGCTCCTCCCCATATTTCACATTCATAGGTCAATTCTGATCGAATATAAGCATTATAAAACAGACACACTGTCGTGATATCTCATTGCCATTCCTTATTAGTGTGATCTTCAAGAGATTTAATCGTGGTAGACACTGCGAAGCAAACATTGGTTAAATGTGTTTTCCATAAAAGTTTTTCATCAAAAATTAATCCTAGGATCTTGGGAGTTGGAATGTACTGAATTTCTTGATTATTCAAATAAATGTGTTCATAGTTTTTTAAGCTGTATCTTCTTGTGAAGACAGTATATTCAGTTTTTGATTGTGAGATAGATGGATTCCATTTGAATGTTCAATTACTGATATTATTTACAGCTGTTTGTATAACTCTTAGGCCCAATTGTATAAAATTCCCTGACTAAAGATCAATTTTGATCGAAGATTGGAAAGTGAACCGAGTTCAGACACATCTTCTATTATATAAAACTTTTCTGCGATCAAATTACCCAGGTTCAAATACAATCTAAGTTCACGTGAAAAGGATTTGGCAACATCGCTTAAACAGGTGAAGTATGTGATGCGCGGGCCATGTTTTACAGGTTTGTTCAGTGTAGCCAATTTAGCGACTTTAACTCTTTTTCGACAACAATTTCTTTTAACTTTTATATTGCTTAAATAGGGATTTAGCGACCTTTTTAGCACCTCATAGTGAGAAAATTTAATCTTTCTTTGTTGATAATAAGAAATCTAGTGACTTTCCAACTACTTTTTGACGACTTTCTGCACACTCTGTTGGAGACACTGGTTTGTGTTGTGCGTTGTAAATAATGGCGGACAATAAGAAGATGGCTGACTGTTCTCCAAATTGTTATCATGTTATGGTGTTTGATACTGCTAAACATAATAAAGCTTTGTAAAACGACAATTTTCGTTTAGTAACACAGCTAATTGAAAATTTATGGATGTACCTATCATATCCATGAATAATTAATGGTTGTTATAAACATAATATAATTATAGGTTATGTTATTTGATACTGCTGAACATGATAAAACCTTATAAAATATAGGAATGTTTGTGTATTAAGGCAAGAAATTGAAAAATATATATATATATCTACCATATATATTAATAATAATGGTTATTCTTTTTGCACAATCTGCCACTCGTATATTTCAAACAGAAAGCAAATAACTGAACTTGGATCATCTAACTTAATCGGAGAAATTTCTTCAGTCAAAGTTGACTTTAGTTTGAGACAAATTAATCTCAGATTAGACTTTATACAACACAAAATTCCAAGTTCAGCTAGAACGAGGATCAATTTAACCTCTGATCTAAGATTAAATGGTTTATACAATCGGCCCTTAATGTTTCATTTGGATCGTTGTTAAATGATTATTTACCGAGGTTTGAATTGTTCTTTCATTAAGAAAAGAATGTAGAAATCTTAGCATTCTGCCTTTGATTCCAAGCTTCATAGATTGTAATAAAATAGATCTGTGTGGAATATTATCAAAAGCGGCTTCAAAGTCTATCATTACAGCTAATGTGGACTTCTTTTCTGTGAAACTTTTATAAATTTCTTGAGCAAAATACGAGGGGGATCCAGGAAATAACGACCATTAGTGCATACCTGCCGCGCAGCTGACTCCCCTTCCTTGTTTGAAGGTCAACTGGCTTCCTTAACATGTGTTCTCATAATGTTGAGTGTGCTGGTTGCAACAAGTCGCCATTGTGCATTTTGTGTTAATTCAAAATGAACGATGTGATTGATAATCCCGCCGACTGTGAGGTGAGGAGTGTGATTCGATTTTTGAATGCCCGACATTTCAAACCTGCAGAAATTTACTGGCAATTGAAAGAAGTGTATGGTGATACTGTAATGAATGAAAGAAATGTGAGAAAATGGTGTGAAATGTTCAAAAATGGGCGAACAAATGTCCACGATGAAACTCGACCCGGACGCCCATCACTCATCACAGAAGACCTGAAGACCAAAGTGAACGACAGAATCTTGCAAGACAGGCGCACATCACTCGACGAATTGCATATTGCCTTTCCTGACATTTCTCGTTCTTTGCTTGGTGAAATTGTGTCGCAACATCTTGGCTACCACAAAATCTGTGCCCGCCCGCACACTGCTGCTTCAACTCGAGAATTGCTGGATCAATTCGGTTGGGAAATCTTTGATCATCCGCCCTATAGTCCAGACCTTGCTCCTAGCGATTTTCACCTTTTCACTAAGCTGAAAGACTTTCTGGGTGGTACGCGTTTTGGAAGTGATGAAGAGTTGAAGAAGACAGTGAACGCCTGGCTTAATGAACTGGCGGCAGAGGAGTATAACACAGGAATTCTAAAGCTAGTAAACAGATGCGACAAGTGTTTAAATGTAGGTGGTGATTATGTAGAGAAGTAAAGGAAGCTTCAGTTATGTAACAGATTTTGTTTTTTCAAATAAATATGTTTTTTTTAATTATTACAACAAAACAGTCGTTATTTCCTGGATCCCCCTCGTATAATAAAGCTTCAGTTGTGCCACACGATGGTCTAAAGCCAAACTGATATGGGCTTAAAAGATTGAAAGTTTCAAGTCTCCAGGTTAATCTGTGAACAATGCGTTCCAGTAATTTAGAAATGCATGTAAAAAATACATAAAGTGAACAAATACTTAATCTTACCTTGTGATGTGGCTTAACATCCAGCAATAGAGGTGGAATCATACTAACAACTTCTTGTCTACTGATGTTACCACATTCTGTTTCAGATATAAGAAAATTATGAAGACGAAAATATGCTTCCGATCGTCGAATGTCCTTCCGAGTTAACTGCAACTGCCATGCCAGGCCATCTGGATACCTGTAATAAAAGCCAAACTGAGATATAGCCCATTTACCCAATTTCCATCTAAGTAATAAATTTTTCCATTCCACACATTTTTGTTTTACAAAAGAAGGCTGTAAGAATAATGGCTGGTGTGCATAAAAGGACATCATGTACAAATATTTTCCAAAATTTAGAAATCTTGACCTTACCTTGTGAATAGCCTACATTCTTTCTCTAATGATGTTTTTTTTTTCTTATTAAAAACCGAGATACATTTATTACTAATCAAGACATTCATAATTTTAATACAAGACATAAATCATTTCTTCATCTTCTGAGAACAGAATTAACGAAATTTCTACAGAGTCATACCTTCTACACAACTGATGAATTGTTTATGCTTGCAAATTGAATTATTCTACTTGATATGAAATGTACAATTTTGTATAGCTCAACTAAAATATGCTTGGAAATTGAATTAATCTGTTTACTGTGTATTGTATATCTTTGTATAGCTTAACTGATAAATTGTACAGGGACATCATTTCATTTTTACTAACATTTTTAATATTAACCTGTCAATACCTTTAGAGAATCGGAAACACCGCTTGCTCCCCCCTCCAAGACTGGAGTTCGATGATACTGGCGTAAAACACAAATCACTCTACTAGGTATAGGAAGGAAGAAAAGTAGTTCATCCATTTACGTAAACTAGAAGTTTGAGTTTGATAATTTTCATTAGGTTTTTCTTTAATCAAAGTACAGTACTGTATTAAGAATTTTACTCATGAAGTGAGTTATCCATGCGAACGTATTCATTATGCGGTGTATATTATACTGTCTACAGCACATTGGCATACAATATAGAGAAAGAAGTTAAATTGAAAAATAATCATAATATGAATATTTAAACACAATTTTGAAAATGGTGGCCATTCATTTCGATACAGGCTTCAGTTCTTTTGTGCATATTATCGCACTATAGACTATTGCATCTAATTCCAATTGCCAGTTTCGTCCTTCGTACTAGTAACTCATGTTGAAATAATTCTGTACCTACTCTACGTACTGTAAATTCAATCTTCACTTCTGCCCGACCCGAAAATATAAAATTACTCAGACATGCTATCTACTGTCCGTCCAAGTGGTTATGCTGCAGGATTGTAGAAAGGGAGGAAATCACGTGAAAGTTAATTACTTAACGAGGCCCTTTTATTTAAGTTAAATTAAACAGCTGTATAATATTACGTAAACGTCCAATTCCTAAGAGAAATTAATGTTTTCAGAAAAGAGCTAAGACAGCCCAGCTTTTAAAGAGGGGCGAGCAGAAGCAGGTGGGGGAAATCGGGATGCGACGTAGGCAAACGGACAGTACCTGTGCGAAAATATGATTCAATATTGAAAGCTCTTTCGTCACTGGAAAACGCGAACATATTTCTGGAACGTACTATACTCAGTAACTCAGTACTGCTTACTATCCTCAGTCTTGGTTTTGTGTGGAGTTGGAACTTCATTAGTAGAAGGGGTGGGAGTGAAGTACATTCAAAAACTCGGGTACAACAAAAATTGAAGTAAAAATAAAATGATGTCCCTGTATATGCTTGAAATTGAATAGTAGTCGGTATAGCTCTACTGATGATTTGTTTATGCTTGTACTTTGTAGTAATTTGCATCAATTTTTGTATATCTCAAGTGCTTGAATTGTTTATGATTTTGAAGTGAATTAACTTACTTGCTATGTATTATATTTTACAGCTCAACTGATAAATAATTGTTTAGGTTCGTAAATTTCATAATCTGATTGCTATATATTGTAAAATTTTGGTAGAGCCACCAATGTAGCTCAGTAGGCAGACTCGCTGGCCTGCTGATCCAGAGCTGCGCTCGGGCTTGGGTTAGATCCCAGTTTGCCCTGATTACCTGGTTGAATTTTTCCGAGGTTTTCCCCAACCATAAGGCAAATGCCAGGTAATCCATGGCGAATCCTCGACCTCACCTCACCTCACTTCACCTCGCCAAAAAATTGTTGTTGTCTAGTGCCTTGCATTTGACAATGAAGTCATTAGCAGTCGTGCTTTCCAATACTTTTCAACTGTAGTTTCTTCTGATCTTAATGCTTCACAGGTCTTCAAGTGGGCTTCATTCATTTCTGCTGGATCATTACACAGGACACATATGGGTGAAGCTGAGATACCTATTCTGTAGAGATGACTTGCTAGACAGTCATGATTTGTCAATAGTCTGAAGGCTGCAACTGCTGTTTTCCTTGGTCTCTGGAGGATTATATCTGGGTTGGAAAGTAGTGTAATCCATTTTTGTCTTTAGCATTTGATTCTATTTCTTGTAGGTATGAATGAGAAAATTTTGTAGTGATCAAGCGTTTTATTGAGGAATATGAGAAATAAAATTTAGACTTTTGTTTTATTGTTGTGCCTTTCTTTGCAAGTGTGTCTGCGGTTTCATTCCCCATGACTCCACAGTGTGCTGGAATCCATTGGAGATGGACAATCTTATTAACTTTTTGGAGTTGTGTTAACATTTTGTAGCATTCTCTTATTTTTGTTGACTTCTTTGTAGCATTTGAACATATTCCCTGAATTGCAGCTTTAGAATCTGAAAGAATTACTGTCTTGTTATATTTATTTAAGGGAAGATTTAATAATTGTCGGAGAGCAATGTGTATAGCCTCTATTTCGCCATCATAATTTGTTGTGTCTCTGCCAACAGAATGATAAAAGGAAAAATGTGTACATGTAATCGCCAAAAAAACTGTAATGTTGTAAAATGTTGACTTTTTGCACATCTTAAAACTTCAATGCTAATATAAGATCTACGGAATATGATAAATGAAATTTTAAAAAAAGTTGTTGTTGTTTTCTAATGCCAGGCGTTTGACAATAAAGTCATTTGACCTCTTGCACTCCAATATTTTTCAAAGATATTATCATGGCCAGCCACTGAAGCACAGATTTTGAGGTGTTCCGAATCCAGTTCTTGGTTTGAGTTGCACAATGGGCAGTTAGGGGACTGATATATTCCAATTCTACGCAGGTGTTTGGCCAAACAATCATGGCCTGTTGCCAATCTAAATGCAGCTACAGACGATTTTCGTGGTAAATCGGGAATTAACTGTGGATTATGATGCAGAGAGTTCCATTTTTTTCCCTTGGGATTGATTTATCAAATTTTGTTTGTTGAAGTCTAAGTATGTAGATTTAATAAATCTTTTCACAGAGTAATACGTAGATTTAGTAACAGGTCTGTAAGTAGCAGTGCTGCCCTTCTTTGCTAAAGCATCCGCATTCTCGTTTCCCAGGATTCCACAATGGGATGGTATCCATTGGAAAACAATTCTTTTATTGAGTGATATTAATTGAGAGAGCATTTTAGTTATGTCTGCTGTTTGAGATGAAGGTGTGTGTCTAGAGACGATTGATAGAATAGCTGCTTTGGAGTCTGACAATATAACTGCATTCCTAAATTTATTAATGTGGCATAGAAGATTCCTGAGACATTCACTTATTGCAATGATTTCACCATCAAAACTTGTTGTTCCATATCCAAGAAATCTATAAAGTGAGAAGAGACAGCATGTAACACCTGCACCGGCACCTTGTTCTCTGGAGATCAAGGATCTGTCGGTGTATAAATGAAGCCAGTTTTGTGGAGGCTACCTAATATTAATTGTCTCTAAAGACAAATGTTTCAGTATTTCAGTGTTTACTTCCGATTTCAGTATTTCTTCTGTTAAATTTAGATTATATTCTAGATTTAATAGAGTTAATGGGTTTGGTTTAATTTGTAAGTTTTCTTTTAAATACGGCATATTGATTTTCTGTTTTAATTCTTGAACAATGGATATGAAACTTTTTTGAATTTTCAATCTACAGAGAGGACTGTATGAATGCCAATTGTTTCCTGGTAATCTGATAAGTTTTTCATATTGAATCAGTGCTTTTTCTTCTATTGTCATTTTGATGCTGTTAATATTAGTGAGGAATCTCATAGAATCTATTGGCGTTGTTTTGATTCCACCAGTAATGAGTCTGAGAGCTTGGTTTTGAACATATTCTACGTCGTTTATGAAAGGTGAAGTAATTAAAATTTCTCCGCAATATGTCAGCACTGGCTGTATAAACATTTTGTATGTAGTGTTCAAAGTATTCCTAGAGCATCCCCATTTCTTTCCTGCTAGTCTTTTTAGAAGGGAAAATCTTTTACGAGCTTTTTCAGAAATGTATTTCAAATGGTTGCTCCATGTTAACTTACTATCGAAAACAACTCCAAGATATTTGGATTCATAAGTCCTAGGAAGGTGTTGGCCATTGTATTGGATATTGAATTCTCTTTCTTTTTTACCGAGTGAAAATAAAAAAAAAAAGTAAGTATGCTGTTATTCTGTCGAGGGAAGTAAATGGATTTTACCATGATATTAATGGTTGCTATTGATGATGGGGCATGTCCCCTGTGGGAGTAAGTAAATGTTTCGTCCTCCAGTCACAAAAGAATACCTCAAACTGATTTGGAAGATGATAGTGATACATTTTTTGACGAATTAATTTTAATAAGAGAAGAACCTCTGAAGGCCATGAAAGAACAGTTCAAGAAACGTTCCAAAACGTAAAATCACAGTCCAGTATTATACAGTCATGAAGCTTGAGTTGTTGAGGGTACTAGGAACAACAGACTGTGCCGGTACTATTTCACATTGTCTGTGATGAGGCGATAGTAACAATCCTAGTGGTTAGCAACTATCTATGGATGCATATTCCCTATGTATTCAGCTTCGTGACTGTATATACTAGACTGTGGTAAAATCCCAATCTAGTTCCGAGACCGTACACAAATGGTGCATGTGTCGAAAGAAGTTCGGTATTAGTTCATAATACATTCTGAATTGCTTGCTGGAACCAACCTAATAGCACGCGACAATGAAACTTCCAGCTTGGGTTAGGTTAGGTTGGCTTCGATGATAATTGTTGCGTTGTAAATTTATTTTCGTATTAGCGTTCATTTTCAAATGTTCTACCTCTTTATTTCACGTGTTAAATAATAACTTTCATGTTATCTACATCGATCAATTCTTTCCAATTTTTAGCTATGTTCTAATATGTTTTCTAGACAAATTACGTCCTAATGAATTCTTCACTTTCCAAATTACAGTGAAACCTGTCTAAAGCGGCCATCTGAAATTACCTTGTAAAATGGCCGTTTTATCAGGTGGCCGCTTGATTAAGGTTGAGTTTTTTTATGAATCAGCATGAAAATACTGAATTTCAGTGACTTTTCAGGACTGTGCGCGTACATCAATCATGCATATTAATGTCAGCCTGTTCCATTCTTGCAACTAGCCATTTCAAAACTCGCTTGCGGGACCTCAGTTTAAATGACTGGATAATACTTTGATCAAGGGGCTGGAGGTGTGATGTGGTATTTGGGAGAAGAAACACCAATTTCATGAATCACAATGCGATTTTGTCGTTTAATCTTGGAATTGAAATCGCATAGCTAATTCTCTAACAATGATGATGTCATCCAAGCTTTATTGTTGGCAGTCCACTTCACCCCCAATAAATCCACGTCAACATTTTTTCAAACATCTCGGTTTCAATGATTATCATTATCATTAAGAGTGGTTCTTTTTCTCCTGCAGCATTAAAACAAAAGAGCAGGGTTATTCTGTCTTTTGCCAACTTCCCCCCTTTACACTCTTTTTTCTTAAAACTTAAGTTTTGTTAGGGAGGGCCCTGAAAAAAAACCTCTTTCGTCAACACTGTAAATGTCTCTGAATTCATACTCCACAAGAATTGAAGGCAGTCTACTTTTTCCATTCTTCAATAACATTGGTTGCAATGTCACCTCCTTCACCAGACACAGAACGAAATGCAATGTTATGCCGTTTTCTAAAGCACTCTAACCACTATTACTAGCAACAAAATTTCTTACATTGAGTTCTTTGGCAATTTCAAGAGCTTTCTCTTGAATCATACGCTCACTTACTGGCAATTTCTTCGCCCTTGCACACTTGAAACATTTGTAAACGAAATCATTCACATTACTAAACACAGATTCTCTCTTCCTCCCATTCTTTTAATATTTCATCTTTATTCTTAATTATACCGTTTATTTGTGTCCTTCCACATTTGAATATTTCTGGAATCTTTCTCGCAGATGTTCCCTTCTCACTTTCTTCAATCATTTTTCGTCTCACCTCTAAACTTAACACCACTCTAAATTTATTGTTAGACATGATTTCTCTCTCAAACTAACTTCACAGTTCCTCTGAATCAAGTGAATGAAAAGAAGAAAAATTCGTAAAAGCTGGCCCATATAGAGAAAGATAGAAAGAGGAGAAAAAAATCGAATGGTTAACTACCTAAAACATACTGTGACATTTTCGATATAAAAAGTCCGTGTTTCAATCCTCAAAAAACGAATAAGAATTTATAGCTGTGCAGGGTCGGAGTGGAAAGTGACAAAAGAGTCATAAAACAGTAACCAACTAACCCCAAGATATGGAGGGTGTACTGTTGTACACTTAGCTATTGCTTCCTATGCTCTAACCGTCGAAAAAATAGGTCTGACAGTATCCGTGAAAAGATTTTTTGTTGGACAGTGACTGTTATAGTCAGGTTCCAACCCAAATAGACCCCGGCCGCTGGCCGGCGCATGAGGTGGCCGCTAAATAAAGAGAGAATTTGTATTGATCTTATGGAAAGTCCAATTGGTTCCAGAGAAAATTGGCCTTTTGGCCAGGTGGCCGCCTAAATGAAGTGACCGCAAACGCAGGTTTCACTGTACATTTCCTCTGAAAACTAGACATTTTTCCACTTTTTTTCGTTAAAAAAAAAACCTTTAGTATCTCGTGCCATAGAAAACCCGGGTACAGTATTGTGTCCTGGACCTCTGAAGTGTTTACGGTTAATTTTTAACAAGTGGGGAGTGGGCTACAACAGTGTATTACGATATACAGGTGAATAACAAATGATTTTTATGTTGAAAGTGTTTGTGGCAGTAAACTAAAACCACGTGTTTGTCACTGTACAGAACTCACAGAAGCCAGTGAAACAAAAGAAAATTGTGTCTTATTGGGCGTAGCTTTCTGGAGCTTGGCTTCTACTTGGTCAATCTTAAATATCGTCCCACACCACAAACAGGACTGACATCTGATTTAAGTTTAGCTAACTGACATTAAGCCGAGGTATGTGACAAGATTAGTGGGTTAGTTGAGGGGATTATTTAGGCCGAGGAATTGTGTAGTGTGGGGAGATACGGAAGTTTCGCCCCACATTTTCAAGTAGATATTCAAACCATTCGTATGTACAACACAATGTAGAAGTTACAGAATTCTTATGTGAAAATAAAGAATTTAGCTAATTCCTTAAAACCAACTTACCATGGCAGACAAATGGGTTCCTGCTGTGTTTCCTTACTATCTCCATCTGATTGTGACGGATTCAATAGACAATCTTTGAAAAATTTCCCCTTCACAATACCAAGCAAAGCTTTGGCTTCCGATTTTGAACCAGTTATGCGAAATGCTGTAGGCAAGTTTTCCTTAATTGAAGCAATAAAGTTGTCCCATTCTTCGTCTGGACAGACTTTCTGCAACTAAATTACAAACATTAAATATGTAACGCATTAATATAATGGTGAACTCATCTCTTAAAATATTGGTCTCAATTTTCTCAAAAGTGGTTTGAAGCAATCAACTACAAATTACATCCCTAAGCATATATGAAAATACTATTACCCCCTACATATATAATTGTTTGATATTTATATTGTTTTATTCACTGTAATAACGATTCTATGTGAAATAAAACGATTATATGGAAATGTCAGTCTAGAACAATTAGAGCAAGTAAATGTACAAGCCTAGATAAACTTGAAACCATATTATCATTTAATTAGTCATTATTGCCTCACAGGGTTGCCAGATTTTAGATCTACCAAGGAGGGACATCCTTTTTCACCATGTATACAGCTCGATCAAGTTAAGTCTGAGAGCCGAGAGGGGAAGTTGGAGGCAGTTCTGTAGTGAAAGGAGGCGGTAACGAGAGGAGACCAGTACAGTCTCATATGACAGCAAAGTTTTCCTACTGCACTTCAGTTCATAGAGCGGTAACAATATAAGACGCTTTGAAATAGACTGTACTTCTACTTCTGCTTGACAGTGAGGTTTGGCGTTCTGATTGGCAAGCGTGGAGAAAGTTGCATTTGGGGGGAGGCTGGGAGACAGCCTAACTGTTGCCTTTATCTGAAGACAAAGACAAAAACTGAGTGTGCTCCATAGTGTATTTTAAACGATGTGAACATGTTGAAATTTGAGCGTCAAGTGACCTATGTGGCAACTGTGTTTTGCCTCTACATTCCATCCCGATATCCCCACTCTCAGACTTGACTTGGACAAGCTGTAGTACTTACGTTTTGTCTTAAAGAAAGAGTGATATGAATTTGGGTAGAGTTGAAATTTTCATGTCTATACAAAATAAATAAATAAATAAACGAAAACAAAAAAAATTAGGCCTATCCCGGAGCTGAAGTAATATGAATCTCAAAATTGCAATTTGAATAAAAAACATATTATAGGTACAGCTATCCAGGTACAAACAATATTTATCTGGCTGTAAGTTACATCACGTTTCTCTGGAGTCTTTCTGAAGAGCTTGTGGCAAAAATATGTTATGTCAAATTATTAACTTAAGTGACTTAATCATAGCTCTGTCTGGCATCTCACGCGACAAAATATTTAAATTTCAATGTTTATTAATTGATAACAATCACAAAATTTATTTATACCTAAATTCATATTTAGTTTGTGCTTTAGCATATTACTACCCCATAATACTGTAGGCCTATACATTTTTAGAGCTTCCTACATATTTATCACCGTACTTTAGCATTTTCAACAAGCTTCTGTCCATTCTCTGTGCCATGCATTTCTGATGAACGTCTCTTTTAAAATGTTTAGAAATATCATATTCACCACTGAATTTGCTGCTACAAACCTTACACTTCCCAAAATATTCATTTTTTTTTTTCTCAATGTGCAAACCTACATTAAATTAATTCAAATTTAATGTAATTATTTAAGCCTAGAAGAAAATAGTTCTACGTAACGATACAATTTATTCCAGTGATGTTAATTCTCTAAAGGAGGGACTTCATGCGTCCCGCCTAGAAGCAAAGCGGGACTAGGGGCATCTGGCAACCCTGTTGCCTCTATAGAAATTACAAACCTTGTAATATTTTTCAAATTCTGCATTTTCGCGCACTATTTCTTTGTAATGATGTCTTTGAGCCTTCCTGTCCAGTTTGTTCTAAAAAAAACAAGAGAGAGAAAATAAACACATTGACAAATATCAAGGAATTTTTGGGTTATACATTATTTCAGGTGAAATTATTTCTAACCAGTTTATCTAAAGATTACCTCTCGATTATCCTACATTGAGGGACTCCCGCCGATTTTAGCAAGACTTCCGACTTCTGTTGCATTCAAATAATTATACAATAACGATAATTTGGTTCAAGGAGCATCCGTTTTTGGCGCAAAGATAATTCGTTTGGCGTGTTTCTTAATTGAAATTAACCTAAATGGGTCGGTGTCTATTCCAATATTGGCAGAAGTTCCTCACCGCTCGTTTAACCCATATTTGTAATAGTTATTTACGTTACAAGACCGTTGTGTACAACTCAACATGCGAGCATGGAATTTAACTAAATGAGCGACAGCGAGTTCAGTTATCCTGTGAGCATGTTGAGCTCTTATAACGGTCGTGTATTGTACGACATTTTATGATATTTTGAATCGTATATCTTAGGAGAAAATAAGTTAATAATTGTATACTCAACACATCGTTGAGATCTCCCAGTCATCTTAACCTCAAATTATAACGTGAACATTTACGGATAGCCGCAACTCACCTCTCTAGCTCTCCTCTTCTCAGCAAAATTTCTATCCTTACTTCTAAATTTTCTTCCCCTACCCATCACTTTTGTGAATATTATGTTAAATATAGGTGTTAAACCTTAAAATTATTTGTATTGTAGCAGTGAAATCAGATTCATATACTTCCTTAAAGTCCACGTGAACATTTGACGGCTTGGGCGCGCGTTGCTCACAGTGTTGTCGGATTGTTTCCCTAGTGATGGGTTGAATAAGAGAGAAATTTCCCTCATGTTTGAAACAGATGGTTTCGCTACGACGAAAGAACATCGCTGACGACTGAAGAAATCGCCAGCGGTCATCGTCAGAGAGTGGTTTCTTTACCGGCAAACTTCGTAGGTGGATAGTTTATTCAGCGAATAGATATTATAAAGAATGGACACTGAGCGAATTTGCCTGTGTTTTGTTTCTCTGTGCGCCAGCGTTTAGTTCTACTTTCAAGCGCTAGACGTTATTGTAATCGAGCATAGGCTAAGATAATAATTGAGAATAGACTTGAGACACAGGATTCAAACATCGCCTACCTTATTGCATAATCCAGTAATGCTTTGCTTCAAATAAATTCAAGTTAACAGCTTTTCCTTATTTCTCAGTGACGAACTAGTTGTAATAATAATTGTTTATATTTCAGATATAATAAATTGTATTATAAAATAATATAATACATTATAAAATTATGTATCAAATTCGTTTAATATTTGTATATGATATAATATAGGTATATGGTTTTACTTCTCGTAAGAGTTTTGTTTTTCCATTTTCAGTGTTATCAAATCATTACATATTTTAATTGTTGTTGGGGTCAACGTCTCAACTCTCATTATAAGGGAACTCTAGAGTCTAGACATTACAGTTAATGACGGATTTATTATTTTATGGATCCAATTTATTTTATTTGAGTACATAATGTACCTTACTTACAAATGCCTTTTAAGGAATCCGAAGGTTCATTGCCGCCCTCACATAAGCCCGCCATCGGTCCCTATCCTGTGCAAGATTAATCCAGTCTCTATCATCATATCCCACCTCCCTCAAATCCATTTTAATACTATCCTCCCATCTACGTCTCGGCCTCCCTAAAGGTCTTTTTCCCTCTGGTCTCCCAACTAACACTATATATATGCATTTCTGGATTCGCCCATACGTACTACATGCCCTGCCCATCTCAAACGTCTGGATTTAATGTTCCTAATTATGTCAGGTGAAGAATACAATGCGTGCAGTTCTGTGTTGTGTAACTTTCTCCATTCTCCTGTAACTTCATCCCTCTTAGCCCCAAATATTTTCCTAAGCACCTTATTCTCAAAAACTCTTAACCTATGTTCCTCTCTCAGAGTGAGAGTCCAAGTTTCACAACCATACAGAACAACCGGTAATATAATTGTTTTATAAATTCTAACTTTCAGATTTTTTGACAGCAGACTAGATGATAAAAGCTTCTCAACTGAATAATAACACGCATTTCCCATATTTATTCTGTGTTTAATTTCCTCCCAAGTGTCATTTATATTTGTTACTGTTGCTCCAAGATATTTGAATTTTTCCACCCCTTCGAAGGATAAATCTCCAATTTTTATATTTCCATTTCGTACAATATTCTCGTCACGAGACATAATCATATACTTTGTCTTTTCGGGATTTACTTCCAACCCAATTGCTTTACTTGCTTCAAATAAATTTCCGTGTTTTCCCTAATCGTTTGTGTATTTTCTCCTAACATATTCACGTCATCCGCATAGACAAGAAGCTGATGTAACCCGTTCAATTCCAAACCCTGCCTGTTATCCTGAACTTTCCTAATGGCATATTCTAGAGCGAAGTTAAAAAGTAAAGGTGATAGTGCATCTCCCTGCTTTAGCCCGCAGTGAATTGGAAAAGCATCAGATAGAAACTGACCTATACGGACTCTGCTGTATGTTTCACTGAGACACATTTTAATTAATCGAACTAGTTTCTTGGGAATACCAAATTCAATAAGAATATCATATAATACTTCCCTCTTAACCGAGTCATAAGCCTTTTTGAAATCTATGAATAACTGATGTACTGTACCCTTATACTCCCATTTTTTCTCCATTATCTGTCGAATACAAAAAATCTGATCAATAGTTGATCTATTACGCCTAAAACCGCACTGATGATCACCAATAATTTCAACTACGTATGGAGTTAATCTTCTTAAAAGAATATTGGACAAAATTTTGTACGCCGTCAACAAAAGTGATATTCCTCGAAAGTTACTACAGTTAGTCTTGTCCCCCTTCTTAAAAATAGGTACAATCAGAGGCTTATTGTAGGGATTCGTAACAAGCTGTTTTTTACGGTGATGGGTTGTTAGCCCAACCCCTAAGCTGGAGGACCACCCCTTATCGGCTGTCCATGACTGCTTATTCAATATATTCACAGCTACCCTCCATATTTGGAGGCCGTCTCCTCTATACATAATGTATAATTATGTGTGTTATATTTCCGCTGAGTCGATGCTAGCTGGTGTGATGTCAGCGCCAACTCTAGGGAGAAAGCAGAATCTCATGCTATAGCTGGCTTGAAGGTCATTGAAATCAGTCTGGCTACATCAAAGGTACCGACGCGAAGTGTCCATTCTTTATAATCTCTATTCGCTGGTTTATTGTTTTATGTAGATGACCATGTCTGATCAGCTGATAAGGGGATGGCAATATGATAACGTTATAATAAGCGTTTTAAAAACAAGTACGGATCTTTAAAGTAGTTAATGTCATGTTTAAAAATAGATATACAGAGGGGCCTTTTAATTTATATTAAGACATCTTGAAAATGAACCCAGAAATTTTAAAGAATATTTCAGACTTTCTCTCGAACAATTTCATTTTGTTTTAAGTTCAATTGAAAATGATATTGTAAAATTACCCACAAAATTTATTCACAAACCAATAAGCCCAGCTGAAAGATAAGCATAACTTTAAGGTAAAAACTAATTATATAAAAACTTTATTTTTACTTTTTACAATGTTATTTTTTTCATTTAGGAGCATTTATTTAGGAAATAATGTTACAAATAAAAAAATAATTTGAGAAGGAGGTTGTTGCACTTCTCTCCTTTGCTCGGAATTCCACTTCACTTACTATTTCACTCAAACTTTTGCTTCAGTAGCTAAATCTGCCGCATCGTGTGTGTCCTTCAATTATGAATCACTTTACTCAATTGTATTAACAGTTCTGGTTGTTGCAAAATATAGATTTGTTATTGTTTACGTCGGTTCTTCTTTTTGGCTCATGTCGAACAGGGATTTGTGTTTAATCAATTAATATATCGTCCTCATTAGTGAAGAATTTACAAAAAGATTTCTGTCTTACTGCCATTATGGTATGTATGATTTTTGAGAGTTTGTGACATCAATATCTATCGGAGTTTAGAATAATTGTTACTTATTATTCACGAGTTGAAAGTTCAAGGAATTAGTGGCAGTGATGATTCCACCAAGCAGCCATTTTCTATGAAACCTAAAGGATTTATTTGCTGTTTAACATAAAAATAATATTATCCATTTCTAATGATGTATAACCAACAGCATTTTCCATTAATTCTTGTTCCTTCCTGTACTTTTATTGTGACTGTATAACAATATATCAAATTTGATAGTATAATTAAATAAGTATATAATATATTTTCAATCTTAAGACATATCAACATGCAAATGTTTATTTGCTATTTAATAAGATATATGAACGTTTTCGCCGTTTAGGGCATCATCAGATATAACGAAAACATATAATCTGAACCTATAATAATAAATTATGCAAATAACAAGAATAAGGAACAATGTATGTATGTAATGCATGAGATTCATGAGCTTTATGTAAAATGTGAAATAATACAGGATAATTGTTGATATAATCTGTAGATTTGAAATTGAATTGGACGGATATTTTATACCTATAGCTCATGTTACAAATAAAATATACAATTATAATTAAAATTTGTCAATAATGTTAAAATTTATGGTGATGATTGATAAAATAGATATTTTAAGAATAATCATTAGTTGAGGATTGTCGTAGGGTATACGACAATTTGCATAGCTGATGTTAGTGTGTTATGTATGTATTTCATTGAAAAACGTTCGCTAATGAATTAAATGTTATTTTATGTCGGAGATTACTATTTCAATTTGTTATCTGACTTGATGACATCTTATTGATTATAAATGACTGTTACGTGTAATCAGAATTGTTGAGATATTATTTGAAATGAATGCTCGTTGGTTATAGATGTCGTAGAGTATACGATGATTTTCGTAGTAGATAAATCGTAAGTTAAGTATGAATTTCAATCATTCAAAAGATCGTTCGCTTATGAAAAGTTGTTTGACGTTGGTGATTACTCTGATTTGATGACATCCTATTGATTATAGCTGTCGTGCGTCATCAGATTTATTTGTATGTGTTGGTGTTGATGGTTTTTATATCTGATGATGCCCTAAACGGCGAAAACGTTCATATATCTTATTAAATAGCAAATAAACATTTGCATGTTGATATGTCTTAAGATTGAAAATATATTATATACTTATTTAATAATTCACTAGGCATACTGAAATATAAAAATGAATTGTAAATTGATAGTATAAGCCTGAAAAAATGGAAATAAAAACTATATTCTAATCAAGTATGCTATTTAAAAGTTCGTGCTGTTTATTTAAAATCAATTGCCTGTATGACTGCAAGGGTTTACGCAAGGGGGAGTTACTGAGTTTGAATCCCCCCTCCCCTCCTTGAACTTAAAAAAAATGACATTTAGATCTGAGTATTTTTTAATCCATATTTGTTTTCTCCTCTCTAATTTTATACTGTCAGAGTAACAAAATCTACATCGACATAAGGCATAGTCCTCCTACCTCTCCTTCAATATAATCCCTGTGCTTGGTGCTGCGGCATGTTCGAATTATAACAATGCTATCTGTATTATGGAGAGATGTACAGCCTAGTACCGACCTTGTAATAAAATGAAGCCAACACAGTATGAAATTTAACTTGTGAAACATTTTGAAAAGATTGTTTTGACAGTTCTGCAGTGCAGTTGTTAAATATTGTGCATTGTCGATTTTAAACTCATTTTAAGAGCAGTATTCACCCATTCGTTAGAGCTCTGACTTTATTGTGAAATGTTCATTTAACGAATTTAAATACTATTATAGTCACAATCATGCCATGGTATGAAACATAAATTTCACAACCTCGAACGGGAATCGAACCTGCGACTTCCTGTTCTCCGGTCAGGCGCTCTACCACTGAGCTATCGAGTTCATCTCTCGCTAAAGGCTCGGAATTATCCTTTCATACTGGCGACTCTGTTATAGAGTACTGTCCATAGCGTCTGATCTAGTCAGCACTGCTTATGGGTTGAAAGAAACTTTACAAATGTAATCTACGTCACCAAACATTGTAAGATGAAGAGTTCATTTAACATTTTGTGCCTTTGAAGGTTAATATAGATGAACCTAATCTAATTATACAAAGCTGATATTAATATAGGCTACTTATATAGGTCTGTGACCACACCTGTGGAGTAACAGTTAATGCGTCTGGCCGCAAAACCAGGTGGCCCGGGTTCGATTCCCGGTCGGAGCACGTTACCTGGTTGAGGTTTTTTCCGGGGTTTTCCCTCAACCCAATATTAGCAAATGCTGGGTAACTTTCGGTGTTGGACCTCGGATTCATTTCACCGGCATTATCACCTTCATCTCATTCAGAAGCTAATTAACCAGAGATGTTGATAAAGCGTCGTAAAATAACCTACTAAAAAATATAGGTCTATGTGATTTATTTAAACTAAACTGTAGGCTTTTCGTGACCAGAATATTGTACGAAATGGAAATATAAAAATTGGAGATTTATCCTTCGAAGAGGCGGAAAAATTCAAATATCTTGGAGCAACAGTAACAAATATAAATGTTACTCGGGAGGAAATTAAACGCAGAATAAATATGAGAAATGCCTGTTATTATTCGGTTGAGAAGCTTTTGTCATCTAGTCTGCTGTCAAAAAATCTGAAAGTTAGAATTTATAAAACTGTTATATTACCGGTTGTTCTATATGGTGTGAAGCTTGGACTCTCACTTTGAGAGAGGAACAGAGATTAAGGGTGTTTGAGAATAAGGTTCTTAGGAAAATATTTGGGGCTAAGAGGGATGAAGTTACAGGAGAATGGAGAAAGTTTCACAACGCAGAGCTGCACGCATTGTATTGTTCACCTGACATAATTAGTAACAGTAAATCCAGACGCTTGAGATGGGCAGGGCATATAGAACGTATGGGCGAATCCAGAAATGCATATAGAGTGTTAGTTGGGAGGCCGGCGGGAAAAAGATCGGTGAATGTTACTTATGTCCCACCCACTATAGAGACATAGGCCAGTTTTACACTAAACATATTCAGTATAACTTATTGCTTGTGGGCCATCCCAAACCCCGACCTCCATCCCTAACAGCGCCGGTCCTTATATACCCTTCAGTCAAGGCCTTCTGAGAAATAAAAGCAATTGACAATAGATATCTCAGTCATGACAACCTCATAAAATATCCTATCAATTGAATAATCGATCTTGCTATGTACAAGATAATAATATTATAATAACAGATTTTCTTTGCATTTTTTTAACTCATCATATTAAACAGAGAAATGGAATAACTTCACATAGCACAAATTAATAAATATATCGCGCTCAATAAATCAAATTTACACAATTCTACTCAGTAAACAATTCGCAAATAAAAAAAAATCTGTGGTTCCAAACCAAACAATGATGTATGTTTAGGGTTGTCAACTCTGGTAAATAAAATTACTGGCGATTTTACACTTGCAGCAAAATTGTATGAATAAAAGTAAATAACTGAAAATGCCTTTGAATTATACTATGGAATAGTACACACCTAATCTAACCTAACCTAACCTTTGAGAATACTACACACATAATCTAACCAAACATAACCTCATATAATACTCTACATAACATAACCTCATATAATACTTTTCATATAAAGCCACCGGCGTGGCTCAGTCGGTTAAGGCGCTTGCCTGCCGGTCTGAAGTTGCGCTCGGGCGCGGGTTCGATCCCCGCTTGGGCTGATTTTTCCGAGGTTTTCCCCAACCGTAAGGTGAATGCCAGGTAATCTATGGCGAATCCTCGGCCTCATCTCGCCAAATATCATCTCGCTATCATCAATCTCATCGACGCTAAATAACTTCGTAGTTGATACAACGTCGTTAAATAACCAACTTAAAAAAAAAACCTTCATATAATGCTACACACCTAATCTACCCTAACCTAACCTAACCTAACCTAACCTAACCTAACCTTTGAGAATACTACACACATAATCTAACCTAACATAATCTCATATAATACTATACATAACATAACATAATTATAGCAGCCCCGATACCCCGCTTTTTACATCATGTGCTACACGTCAGATCATCATCGGGGCTTGCAGTCCCGATACCCCGCTTTTTACCTCATGTGCTACACGTTGGATCACCATCGGGCTTGCAGCCCCGATAGCCCGCTTTTTTCATCATTTGCTACACGTGGGATCATCATCGGGGCTTGCAGCCCTGATATCCCGCTTTTTACATCATTTGCTACACGTCGGATTATCATCGGGGCTTGCAGCCCCGATACCCCGCTTGCTACGTACAACATAATTATATTATTACCCATTTCAGCGAGTACTAACGACCACTGCAAAATACGATAATTTGGTCCAGGGAGCATTCGCTTTTTGGCACAAGGATGATTTATGTAACATGTTTCTAAATGCTACGTACAACATAATTATATTATATTATTACCCATTTCAGCGAGTACTAACGACCACTGCAAAATACGATAATTTGGTCCAGGGAGCATTCTCTTTTGGCACAAGGATGATTTATGTAACATGTTTCTAAATTATTAGTCTTTTAAATATCGGTACATTCTTTAATAAATCACTGAAAAACAAATGTGAATATATAGGATGTGGAATGAGTACGAAATTATTATTATTATTATTTTTTGGCGCATCATTTTTACGTAAATAACGACAAATAAAAACTAACATGCCACATAACATTATTTTAAGAAATACAGGAAACAAGCATGAATAATATTCACCATTCTTAATGATCTTGGGATAGAAAAAAAACGTATGGAATAGAAATTACATACAAATGTACTTGTAATAAAACGTATGGAAAAAAAAAACGTATGAAATAGAAATTACATACAAATGTGCTTGTAATAAGCAATAAGCAAACCGTCTTCGATTAATCATTTCAAAACAACGTGAATATAGCGTGGATTGTGTAGGAAAATAATTTCTTATATGTTGCTCCCAATGTGCATGATTGTTAACTTATGAAAACAAATGAAAATTAACATGGCATATAAACACTATTTGAAGAAAGATAGGAGATATTAAGTAATATTCATCGTTCCTAACGATCTTTGGATGGGCAATAACAATGAAATATGTAGAAAATAAAAATTACATAACAGGTGAGCGTATAAAAATAGTAAGTAGAATCATATCTGATTGATAAGCTCAAATTACTCCAGTTTAGTGTAAGAGTGGTCTATATCTAACGATGTCTCCCAGCAAATTACTTAATTATTTAAAAACATAAAAAAATCGTGTTAGAAGATTGAATTTGTAAATTTTCTCTGAAACTTTCCAAATATCTGTAGGCAGTCTTTTACATTAGATTGCCGAAAATTGGTTTATAGCGCAGCATTGGCAGTGATAAAAGTGTGAAATATTCGTTCAGTGGGCGTTGGATACTCTACATTGACCAAAAGACCTTTGGGGAGGCCGAGACGTAGATGGGAAGATAATATTAAAATGGATTTGAGGGAGGTGGGATATGATGGTAGAGACTGGATTAATCTTGCTCAGGATAGGGACCTATGGCGGGCTTATGTGAGGGCTGCAATGAACCTCCGGGTTCCTTAAAAGCCAGTAAGTAAGTAAGTAAATGACAAATTTGATAAAATTTTAAATTGAAGGTAACGATTAAGAAAAAAAAAATGTATCAACATGTATCTTAGCCATAATGTTTCCACACGAAGAATTCATATTCTTGTATTGTTACGTGTTCTCAAGATGGCGGTTTATGCCGAAAACGTTTAACACTGTAAATGTAATATTTTGCTAATTGTAGCATTGTGACTTTGATAAGCAATTTGACGGACATACCTATTCAATTACTGTAAAATAATTTCAATCAATCTTAATTCTACTTGATTTCTGAATAATTCATGCTTAGGTCCACTATTAAGCACACTGTTATTTGCTAAAATAGATTCTAATCATTACGGTACATGTAATAACTGTCCATCAAACATACAGAACCCGTTATTCTTATAGAATCTGAAGTATTCTTAAATTATCATGTTTATGTATAGGCCTACCTCTCTGCACGTTTTTTTCTTCTTCTGTGAAGATTACACTATACATATTGAATTAAATTTACGTCTTTGATAACACATAAACCACGGTGTGCGTCTATCTAAAGACGCTTACTCTTTCTGTTGAAGGAATGACTGGACGTGATTGGTGGAGTTACAGTCACGTGCCTCTCCCGGCATGCTCTACTTCGGACATCCAATACTGCGCAAGGCTTCTATATACTCGTTTTTCATTATCCAATCAAATAGCTAGTTGACTGATGACGCGCGAAAAGTCCATGCTGCTGGTCCCTTATTTTCAAATTGATCACCGTGCATTATAAACATAATCGCCTCAAATAAAAACATTACAAGGGGTATAATCCAAGTGTGTACGTATCATAGAATAAAATAAATACGTTGAAAGTGTTTATACCGTGTACATAAAAACTGCACTTACACTTTTCACTGCCTTATATTTTTGTATTTCTTAACAATTCGTCGTCCACACCTGTGGAGTAACGGTCAGCGCGTCTGGCTGAGAAACCAGGTGGCCCGGGTTCGATTCCCGGTCGGGGCAAGTTATCTGATTGAGGTTTTTTCCGGGGTTTTCCGTCAACCCAATGCGAGCAAATGCTGGGTAACTTTAGGTGCTGGACCCCGGACTCATTTCACCGGCATTATCACCTTCATCTCATTCAGACGCTAAATAACCAAGATGTTGATACAGCGACGTAAAATAACCAAATAAAATAAAAACAATTCGTCTGTTCTCAGCAGTGTTGCCAATTCAGCGGTTTTCCCCGCAAGATCTAACGTTTTTCGGTGTTAGTTTAGCGGGTAAAATTTATGTTGCTTATATAGGGATTTAGCGGATATTTTTAGCACTCACAGCGGCAGAATAATCTAATTTTACATTGACAATATAGTAATTTAGCGGTTTCTGCACGACTTCACAGTGGGTTTTTAAGAATCGAGTTGGCAACACTGGTTGTCAGTCTCTGCCGTCCGTTTTCGTCTGTTTCCAGTCTTGTGTTCACATACTAGAGTCGTTAAAGAACCTAGTTTTGACTGTACAATCAACAATAAAATTTCGCGTGGAACGTTATGTATGAACATTGCCACATATTCTTTCGTTCTTTTTATAATATTCCGTCTCTTTTTAATCGTGTTCTTGCCATGAAACTCATTGTAGAATTTTTCAGTATTATTGAAACTACTTAGCCATGCTGGTGATGGCAAGAATAATGTACTAAAATTTAAAGAGGGCCAAGATGGTGATGTCTTTGTTTTAAATGTATGTTTATTAAAAAATCTAACATTGAATCATTTTAATATCTCATTCTAAAATTTGGGAAAAGGGGCATCTACCGGTAATGAAATATCAACAACACGTTCATTTACAATAATCATTGTAACTCAACAATGAATTGTCACTGGAGGCTATTATGATTAACCCACTGATTATGCCATAATGACAAAATTTCATAAATCGTTAATATAAAATCAATATAATTAGAATTATAGTGAAAAAACATCACTGGTGTCAGTCGCTAACCCTCCACCCCTTTGGTATGCAACTGTTAGTATAAGTAGCATGATTATTTTGTTAATTGTAAGTTATGTACGACCCAGCAGAGATTACAAAAGAAAGAAAATTATTTGAAGGTTAATACAGATGAACCTAATGTAATTATACAAAGCTGATATTAATATAGGCTACTTATATAGGTCTGTGACCACACCTGTGGAGTAACGGTTAGCGCGTCTGGCCGCAAAACCAGGTGGCCCGGGTTCGATTCCCGGTCGGGGCAAATTACCTGGTTGAGGTTTTTTCCGGGGTTTTCCCTCAACCCAATATGAGCAAATGCTGGGTAACTTTCGGTGTTGGACCTCGGATTCATTTCACCGGCATTATCAAAATCTCATTCAGAAGCTAAATAACTTGAGATGTTGATAAAGTGTCGTAAAATAACCTACTAAAAAATATAGGTCTATGTGATTTATTTAAACTAAACTGTAGGCTTTTCGTGACCAGAATATTGTACGAAATGGAAATATAAAAATTGGAGATTTATCCTTCGAAGAGGTGGAAAAATTCAAATATCTTGGAGCAACAGTAACAAATATAAATGACACTCGGGAGGAAATTAAACGCAGAATAAATATGGGAAATGCCTGTTATTATTCGGTTGAGAAGCTTTTGTCATCTAGTCTGCTGTCAAAAAATCTGAAAGTTAGAATTTATAAAACTGTTATATTACCGGTTGTTCTACATGGTGTGAAGCTTGGACTCTCACTTTGAGAGAGGAACAGAGATTAAGGGTGTTTGAGAATAAGGTTCCTAGGAAAATATTTGGGGCTAAGAGGGATGAAGTTACAGGAGAATGGAGAACGTTTCACAACGCAGAGCTGCACGCATTGTATTCGTCACCTGACATAATTAGTAACAGTAAATCCAGAGGCTTGAGATGGGCAGGGCATATAGTACGTATGGGCGAATCCAGAAATGCATATAGAGTGTTAGTTGGGAGGCCGGCGGGAAAAAGACCGGTGAATGTTACTTATGTCCCGCCCACTATAGAGACATAGGCCAGTTTTACACTAAACATATTTAGTATAACCAGGACGAATGGTATGATTATTTTATTAATTGTAAGTTATGTACGACCCAGCAGAGATTACAAAAGAAAGAAAATAATTTGAAGGTTAATATAGATGAACCTAATCTAATTATACAAAGCTGATATTAATATAGGATACTTATATAGGTCTATGACCACACCCGTGGAGTAACGGTTAATGCGTCTGGCCGCAAAACCAGGTGGCCCGGGTTCGATTCCCGGTCGGAGCACGTTACCTGGTTGAGGTTTTTTCCGGGGTTTTCCCTCAACCCAATATGAGCAAATGCTGGGTAACTTTCGGTGTTGGACCTCGGATTCATTTCACCGGCATTATCACCTTCATCTCATTCAGAAGCTAATTAACCAGAGATGTTGATAAAGCGTCGTAAAATAACCTACTAAAAAAATATAGGTCTATGTGATTTATTTAAACTAAGCTGTAGGCTTTAACATTCTCGGTCGTTTCGGCTTTATTTTCATTAATGCTGCTCGAAAATCAGGAACAAAATCGTCATCTTTAAAATGTTCAGAGCATACTCTGTTTGTACCGAGCTTGAATTTATCCTGTCTTTTGCACGCAATTACCCATTTTTTTCTAATTCCTTAATCTTTAAGAATGGCAAAAGATAGACAACACCTTTGACCTGGCATAATGCATTCAAAACAACATTAAAAAAAAAAAAAAAGGAAACATGATACTGCTTTGAAGCATTTGAGCTTTGGCGCGCTCAGCCATCTTGTGACGTCAGAAAAGCTCTCCTTTCCCCATAGATCCCTCGCCAACAAGCCCGATACTAACGCAACCTATGAGAAGTTTAGAGGCCTTGCTTTTAACCCACAAAAAGGCGGAATTACCTTTAAAAAATGAATACTTTGAACCACTTGTCCAAACAAGCAATTCGGAGGAAAGAATAGAATTCAGTTGTATGTATCATATTTGATTGTGTCGGCCTCGGTAGCGTAGTCGGTATAGTGCTGGCCTTCTATGCTAGAGGTTGCGGGTTCGATCCCGGTCCAGGTCGATGACATTTAAGTGTGTTTAAATGCGACAGACTCATCTCAGTACATTTACTGGCATGTGAAAGAACTCTTCTGAGACAAAATTTCGGCACACCGGCAACGCTGATATAACCTCTGCAGTTGCGAGCGTCGTTAAATAAATCATATTTATTTATTTGATTGTGCTGTAAACCATAACCTGAACATACTTAAGAAGCAGGCAAGCTTGTCAAGATGTCAAGGTTTGATATGTACTTCAAGAACTACATTTATGAACGCCAGAGACAATTTTTACAGTTCGTTTTCTTATAACCTGATAATGCATTCCCGCAGAAATTTAGTTCAGAAAGGAATTAATGTTATACACAGTAGGCCTAAGTAGATTAAAAAAGAAACGTGATAATTAATGTTCTTAATATAGTAATTTGTTTTTAGATATTTAATTAGTTTAATAGAGATTGCGACAGAAAATGGGCTGGCTTGCATATGTTAATGAGTGCCAATACCTTTAGTCAGTGGTATTCGTAAAAACTAACCTCGAAAGAATTACATTCGTGATTAAATAAATTTATACTAAGTTATTTAAATTTATGTTGACATTTATACAAAACTGTTATCATCCACTAAATATGAAAAACACACACATAGAATTTATTATGAAAAGTAGGTGTATTGATTTCACTAAAAATAAAAAATAAATATTTAAACAAAAAATTGCAGATTTTAAAAATTTATTGCAATACAATTTAAGCTAATTGAAACTTTAATTTTTACTTTTTAATAGTAGGCCTGATCCTCAGTTGCATTGGTACGTGAGAGTTACAGTTATTGGTTCGAATCTCGTGAAGAAATTCATATTATGTTCGTCAAAATTCTTTCTCACCGTACGCCTACTACAATAATTACATTCAAAGAAGCTCGAAATATGGCAAGAAATTCTCTGATATCTGAGAAATTCTCGAACTGTTGATAATTACGAAACCAATTGAAATTGAAATGAAATGAAATCTATTGAACTAGCCAACATTTCTAATACAAGAACGAACCTACAAAATTATTAAAACTGAGTAAATCATGTAACCAAGTATTTATTCTTACTTACAAATGGCTTTAACGAAACCCGGAGGTTCATTGCCGCCCTTACATAAGCCCGCCATCGGTCCCTTTCCTGAGGAAGATTATCCAGCCCCTGGCATCATGTCCCTACTCTCTCAAATCCATTTTAATATCCTCCCAGCTACGTCTCGGCCTCCACAAAGGTCTTTTTACCTCAGGTCTTCCAACTAACATACATTTCTGGATTGACTAATACGTGCTACATGCCCTGCACATCTCAATGAACCATTTATATGCAAATTAAAGTTAGGATAAAATCTTTAAATGCTGACGTAGACAAAATTACTAGAAATCAAATTTCAAATTTATGGTACAATTTATGTATTTATTTTCACAAGTTACAATTTTTAAAACAATTATATTATCGGTCCTTCTGTATGGTTGTGAAACTTGGACTCTCAATTTGAGAGAGGAACAGAAGTTAAGGGTGTTTGAGAATAAGGTGCTTAGGAAATAATTTGGGGCTAAGAGGGATGAAGTTACAGGAGAATGGAGAAAGTTACACAACGCAGAACTGCATGCATTACTCTTCAGCTGACATAATTAGGAACATTAAATCCGTCGACCTGGTTGGCGAGTTGGTATAGCGCTGGCCTTCTATGCCCAAGGTTGCGGGTTCGATCCTGGGCCAGGTCGATGGCATTTGAGTGTGCATAGATGCGACAGGCTCATGTCAGTAGATTTACTGGCATGTAAAAGAACTCCTACGGGACAAAATTCCGGCACGCTGATATAACCTCTGCAGTTGCGAGTGTCGTTAAATAAAACATAACATTTAACATTAAATCCAGACGTTTGAGATGGGCGAAGCATGTAGCACGTATGGACGAATCCAGAAATGCATATAAAGTGTTAGTTTGGAAGCCGGATGGAAAGAGACCTTTGGGAGACTGAGACGTAGATGGGAGGATAATATTACAATAGATTTGAGGGAGGTGGGATATGATGGTAGGGACTGGATTAATCTTGCTCAGGATAGGGACCGATGGAGAACTTATGTGAGGGCGGTAATGAACCTCCGGGTTCCTTAAAAGCCATAAAAGTATTGAATCATTTAGTACTTCAATATTACTGGTTTGAATAATACTAATACTAAAAATGAAGCACAAGAGGCCAATTGATGGTGTAATGTTTTATGATTTTATCATCAATTTTATAATAAAGATTAATTAATTAATAGGCTACAATGTGCATTGCTATTAGTAGAATTAGAATAAATTTATCCCCCATGTTTCAGGGTTTCTAGCGCTGCTGTTAATAAATACACGTAGCAAACACTGCTCTATACAAATAGTTCATCCACGTATTCAGAGATGTCGCGACGTCAGCATTGTACACAAACTCCTGTGGCGAAATCATGGACCTACCGAGAAGATGACGTAATTCGGTATGACTATCTTCCAGCCGATACAATTCAAAACTTGTGAGACCATAATATTATAAGTTTCTTTCTGTCTTTTCTTTTTCCATATCTGTCTTTGGCTGAGTATTTTTTAGTCCATTTGTTGTTAAGCCAATTACGTTCCTTGTTGTGAAACGAATGGTGTCAGAAAGTTAACATTAGTCCTCTATAGCCTACTCCTTTCCCTGGTTAAAGAAAGCCTTCCT